>NW_006399843.1:6894247-6902054 GCF_000299155.1 Elephantulus edwardii
CCCTTCCCTCCTTCCACCTTCTCTTTTTCACTTTCCATTTCTTCTTTCTCCATTTCTCTCTCCCTCCCTCCTTACCTGCTTTCTGCTTTCTTTGTTTCTACAATTATTTCCCCTCCAAGGAGAGAGGCAATGTATGAATCAAAAAACATTTCTGAAAGTTTGGTCACTGTGTCAAGCCCTGCTGTTGACAGAAAAACAAAGAAAGAACTAACTCTCCTGAGAAACTTGCAATTTTTATCCACCAGGGGAAATTTGACAGTGTTTGGGGACAATTTTAATTGTCATGACGTGGGGTGAAGGTTGTTACTGGTATTTGTTGTGCAGAAGCCACGGTTGCTGAGACAGGTTCTGTAATACACAGGACAGTCTCAACAACACAAAATTATCTGATGTTAAATGCCAATAGATTTAAGGTTCAGAAATTCTGATCTAGGGGAAGAAACAGAATACAAGCACATTGAAAGGTAATTCATTTTCAAGGCTTCACAGAATAAAGGTCCAACATGTACACACCACCCAATCTCAGTTAGTCATACTGGTGGCTTGCATCTTGCTGTGGTGTTGGAAGCTATGCTACTGATATTTCAAATACCAAAGCTTCCAGACTATACCAGACTGAGAAGAAAGATCTGGAAATCTACTTCTGGGAATTTATTAGTGAGAACTCTATGAATAACCACTCTAATAGAATGCTAGAAGATAAGCCTTCTGGGTTGAGAGACATTCCACATATAAAGTGGCTGTCACAATGGATTCCAGCACACCAACCACTGTGAAGTTGGGACAGGACCAGGCAGCCCCACGTTCTGTTGTGCATGAGCTGGCCATGAGTCAGCAAGAGAATCAACAAGAGAAAGATATGTTTTATGGCATTCAAGCTCAGGCAAGTTGTGGAGTTTGCTTCTCTCCTGAGTCCCTGGCTACTCTAACTCTGAAGGATCCAAGTTTATTGATACATTTGAAAGCTTGGGATTCTTAGTGATAATTGTAGTCTTAGGAATGAAGCCACTCTCCCCTAACACATCATTCTTTGGGCCTTTCCTGGTGACTCAGTATAAAGTGGGGGCTCTGGTAGCCCAGTCTGTAGAGAGTTGTGCTTCCACTAGCAGCTTCATGGGAGAAAAAAAATGGGCAGTCTCCTATGCAATTTACAGCCTCTGAAAATTCAAGTGAGGATCAGCTGTAGGTAGATTCTGACAGGACAGCAATGAGGGTTTGGTTTTGTTTTCATTTTTTTAGTCATTCAATATTTCTTTATCCACTCATCCATCCATACACCCATACAATGATCTATTTATTTGATGCTACTAATATTACATAAGCTCTACTAAGGACACTTCCCTCTCAGACAGGATTTCTTGGGAGAGGAAAGTTCATGTGCAGTGTGAGCATCAGAAGGGACTGTACACAAGTGGACACACCATGAGGGAAGCTTTGGTGAATGTACACAGTGTGCCAGTCTTCTTCCTTTATCAGTCCTAGAACTCCTCATCTGTTAAATAGGTGTCTCACTACCACCCATTATATTGTTCCTCAAGACTGATACCTGGCTAATCAGTTGAGAAATACTCTGCCTGATCCACTGCTGGAGGTGGAAGAGGAGAATGTAAGATAGAATGGTGACGTCCTGTCTGTGTCCCACCCCTATGACTTTATAACCTTGGGCCATTTACTCCAAGTTTCTGGGCCTTAGTTTTCTTGTTTGTACAATGGGAACACTAGCACTTTACTTCTGGTACCTAATAACAATAAATAGAGTATGCTATGACTTAGTCAATACATGAAAAGCATTCAGAAGAGTGCCTAGAATATGTTAAAAGCTCAAGAACTATTAGCCATTATTTTCAATTACCACTACAGAGATAATAATGATAGGGATAATAAGTTCAGGCTCATGCAAAATGCCTTTGCATGCAAGAGATAGGGAAGAAATGAAATCCTATATTCGTCAGCTAGACCCCTATATAAGGTTTACTTTCATCACCGAATGTTAAAGCTAGGGTTTCTCAGTTTCAACATGCTTTTGTGGACTGGATAATTCTGCCCTGTGAAAGCCTGTCCTGTGCAGTATGAGATATTTCACAGTATCTCTGGCTTCTACTGTTGTTGTTGTTATTGAGTTCTATCCAGTCAAGAACAACTTACCACTAGGCCAAAAGGATAAAGTTATTTTTCATATTAATACATATATTCCAGCCAATTATGCTGTAATAAATACATGACACAGA
Source organism: Elephantulus edwardii (assembly GCF_000299155.1). Taxonomy (NCBI): domain Eukaryota; kingdom Metazoa; phylum Chordata; class Mammalia; order Macroscelidea; family Macroscelididae; genus Elephantulus; species Elephantulus edwardii. The sequence goes on from NW_006399843.1 coordinate 6,896,476, forward strand.
AATATAACAATATAAATATATATTAATCAGTAATCACTTATATTAAGATTAAGCAAGAAAATGCACATGAAGAACCTAGTACATTGTGTGGCATAAATGTATTTGATAAATGTTGGCTATTATTGATGATAAAAAGAGAATGATGTATTAAAAAGCCTTAAGTAACTTGCAACCACAGACGGTGCCCTTTGCTCTCTGTTTTCAACCATTTAACCCATGTTATTAAATAAAATTTTGTATTCCTAACTTACTCTTTCAGCCCTGGATTTGCCTAAGAAGTGCCATTTCTTACTTGTGCAAAAATAGACCCTCCTGCAGGTATTTTTAACCATCTCTCTGTTGGTGCAAATATCACTGTTAACTTTTTTGTTCTCTTAACGAGCTCAAAAGTACCATAATTCCAGGTAAACCCTGATATCTCCTCACATCCAGAACAGCTTTGTTTTTGAACAGGCTCTTATCTCGTCTTGTCTACCATGCTATATTTTCTTATTTTAGATGTTCCCAAAGGAAAGCAAGGTGGTCATGCTCTTCTCACCTTCCAATCACAATAAAAGTTTGACTTAGTTACACTTGGCAACCTGCTACTGATCCATGTCTCACTTAATTACCTTCTTCTTGTCTCCATTCTGATCAATGGGTCCTCTCCACTGAATTGACCAGTTTATGCACCTCAAATACTTGACCATTTTACAAAGGCTATGCCCCTAGCACAAATTGCTTTTGACATCAATAGTTCTTAAAATAGATGTTGCTGTTTTCCCACTCAACTGAAAATAATAATAATTTAAAAAAAAAATCAAACCACTAACAGGATCTTGGGATTGAAAATCATCTTGACTATCATTTCTTTCAGCATTCCCATCCTCTGTTGCTTTCTATTTAACATTTGAATTTTTCTGTATAACTTCTAATCAAGTTAACATCAAATAATTTCTTTAAAACATCTAGTAATGGGAAGCTCAGTATTTCTTAAAACTGTCCATTTTCTTTATTTTTTTCTAATATGAGAAAGATCTTTTAAGGATGTTAAAATAGGGCATTCTGCTCACTGGTCCTGGTTTTAGCCTCAGTGTTCAAACAAAACAATACTCACTGCTCTTCTTAGTTGCTCATTTCTAAAAATGGTGATTTCAAACTCACCATATCACCTCCACCTCCTGTGTAGAACAAACCAATCTGTCTTGATGGAAGTACGACCAGGAGGCCCTTTTGAGGGAAAGGTGGGGAAACTTCATCTCCCAAACTTTCTACATGTTATCAGGAGAGGTCAGCCCTTGGAGAAGGACATGATACTGGAAAAGGTAAGGTTAGAGAAAGAGAGGAAAACCCTCATTGAGAGAGACTGACACAGTGATCATAACAGTGGACTCAAGCATGTTGTTTTGAGGATGTAGGATAGGTCAAAGTTCAGATCTGTTGTTCATAAACTTGTTGTGAGTCATCTTGACGGCACCTAATACAAACAATATGAGCAGGTGAGTAACATTTTTCACTCTAGCTAGAACTTCTCCAACAAGAATTAAAATCTATAATGTTTTTGTCATTTTTCTCTTGAATACACTTTGAGTTACTAATAATATCACTGAACTTGGGCATTGATGACCCTCTACGTCAAGCATGATGTCTCTTTTCAAGGACCAGTCCTTCGTGACAGCATGAAGAAGCCCTTGCTTCTAAGGAACACATGAACTGCACCCCCTCTAAGATAAATTTGGGGTTTCTTTTGGCAGCCCATGATATATTCAATACTATGTCAACATCACAATTCAAAGACAGCAATTCTTTAGTCTTCCTTATCAATTTTTAAACTTTTACATGCATGGGAAGTAACTGAAATTATCATGCTTTGGTGTGCACCTTAGTCTTTAAAACAGTGTATGTTCTGTTTTAACACTTTAAAGAATTCCTTGAGTGCAGATTTGCCCACTCCAGTATGTTTTTTAATTTCTTGATGTCTCCTTCCAAGGTCTTGATTGTGAAGCTAAGTAATTTCTCTATCTTTTTTCCATTTATCATGATGTTGCCTTTTGGTCAAGTTATTAAGATTTTTATCTTATTTATGTTGAAGTATTTGATAAATGTCCATAGTTGTAGAGGGGCTTCAAGACTTTTTTTCATAGGGTCATGCTCCACTTGAAGCAATCAACAATAACAAAATGTTGAAGTATAATTTAGACTGAAAGAACTGTATTTTTTTAGATAGTTTTAAGTACTTCAAGTCCTCTTGACATTCTGCAAAAAAGGTTGTTTCATCTGCATAATGTAGTTTGTTGACGACTCTTCTTTTAATTCTGAGGATGCATTCTTCTTCATATAGAGTATTTTCTTGAATTATTTGCTCAGCATATATAAATTGAATATGTATGGTGAAAAATAAAACCCTGATACACACCTTTCCTGATTTTAAACCGTACAGTGTTCCCTTATTTTGTTCAGACAACGGCTTCTTGATCTGATCAGGCTCCACATGCTGAGAATTAAGCATTTTGAAATGCTATTCTTCTCAATTTTAGCAATAGTTTGTTATGATGCCCACAAATACTTTTTATAATCAAACACAAGTAAACATCTTTCTGGTACTCTTCGTGTTTAGTCAAGATTCATCTGACATCAGCAAAGATGTCCCTTTCTAAAGGAATTCCCGCTCCTGGTAAAATGCCCAAAATACATGAGATGAAGCTTTTTCATCCTTGCTTCCATGTAACACGCTGGCTGCACTTTCTTTAAGACATAGCTGTTTATTCTTTTTGCAGTCTATGGGATATCCAGTACTCTTATTCAACACCACAATGCAAGTGCATCACCAGTTCTTCTTCTGTCATTATTCATTGTCTGGATCTCAGATGCTTAAGTTATTCAAAAGACCATGGCTTCAATGAGGTGTATCTTACTCTTGAACAATGTGGAATCTTTAAGAACTGTTCTGATCTACCCTGAGAAATTTCATTGCTTAATTTTCACCATATTCTCTTGATTACTTCTTGGAGATGGACTGGCAAATTCACCTTGTAGGATAGCATGTGGGATGGGAAGATATTTTTTTAATTGTGATTTTAATTCCTTTCATTCATTTTTGCACATTTTCCTCTCTACCCATCCCCTAGTTCACTTAAAATAAAATGCATAGTTTTGCATAATTTCCTCCCTCCACCAGTCCACTTTGCCATGCATCTCTGATTCTAGACTGTTGTCATACAAATAATACATAATCATATATTCCCTTTAAATAGTTCTTTCCTTCATCTGTTCCAGTGCAGTATTCATTATTTACCCACTCTTTTCTTAGTTTCCCCCCAAACCAATATGTCAGTCCTGTTTTATAACAGTGGCATTATGTAGTATTGTCCTGTTATGACTGAGATATTTCACTCAGCGTAATGTCCTCCAGGTTCACCCATTTTGTGAAATATTTCATGAGTTTTTTATCCATTTCTTTGTTGTGGACATTTGGGTAGCTTCCATCTCTTTTCAATTGTAAATAATGCAGCAATAAACATGGGTGTGCATGGGAAGATATTTTTTTATTTTATTTAATTTTTTTTATTTTAATGAAAGTTAACAGAGACTTTGGATTTCATTCATTTATTGTTCCACACTTTCCTCCCTACACAACCCTCCCAATCAGTTAGCTTTTCTCTTTGAAAAGTTAAAAATAAATAAATAAATTTTATTGTAATATAATCCCCCTCCCAGTCCACTCCACTATGCAGCTTTCATTCTGGAATCTTGTCATTACAATAATACCTAATCATATATTTTTCCTAAACAGTTCTCTCCCTCATCTGTTTCAATGCTGTATACATTATTTATCCTCTCTTAATTTCCCCCAAACTCTGATGTCAACCCACTTTACAAGTGGTACTATGCAGTATTTGTCCTTTTGTTACTGAAGTATTTCACTCAGCATAATGTCCTTCAGCATCACTCATGTTGTGTAATATTTAATGAGTTCCTTGTTTTTCAATGCAGCATAGAATTCCATTGTGTGAATATACCAAAGCTTCTCTATCCATTCATTTGGGTTGTTTGCAACTTGGGTTGTTTTCAGCTCTTTGGTATTGTGAACAAAGCTGCAATAAATATGTGTGTGCATATATCTGTTTAGGTGGCAGTTATAGTTTCTTTAGGATATATTCCCAGTAGTGGAATTGCTGGGTCAAATGGTATTTATATTTCCAACTTTTTGGGAAAGTACCATGCTGCCTTTCAGAGTGGTTGGACCATTTTATACTCCCACCAATACTGAATAAGGGTTCCAGTGTCTCCACAATCTCGCCAGAATTTGTTGTTTGCTGTTCTGTTAAATTTTCCTATTCTTACTCAAGTGAGGTGATGTCTCATACTTGTTTTTTAAATTTTTTTATTTTATTTTTATTGTTTTGTGTCTTTGTATATGTACCGTCAAATCAGATCTGACTGGTACAGGAGGGGATTGTCCCTCTTTCTCCAGCAGAACATCTGGTGGATTTGAACTGCTCACTTCTGGAACTGCAGTGAAGCTTCTTGCCACCAGGCCACCAGAGCTCGCCTTATAGTTGTTTTGATGTGCATCTTTCTTAGAGATGGGGATTTTGAACATTTCTTTATGTGTTTCTTCACCATCTGAATGTCTTCTTTGGTACAGTGTCTGTTTGTATCCTGTGCCCATTTTTCAACTGGGTGATTTACTTTATGTTGTTGTTGTGCTCGAGTATTTTATAAATTCTAGATGTAACTCCCTTGTCTGACATGTCATTACCAAATACTTTTTCCCAATCTGTGGCTTCCTTTCTACCATGTTGGAGAAGTTTTTAGATGTGCATAGGGATTTGATTCTTAGAAAATCCTATTCATCTATTTTATCCTCTCCAGGTTGTAAGTTTTTCAGGATGCTTGGAAGACAGTTTCTGTTGTGGAGTAGTCCTTCTACAGTTCTTCCAAGATTTTCTCTAATGAAGTTTATAATCCTTGGTTTTAGTCCTAGGTCCTTGATTTACTTTGAATTGGTTTTTGTGTATGGAGTGAGGTGTGGATCTTGCTTGAGTTTTCAACACAGTTTTCCAATTTTACCAAGACAATTTGTTAAAAAAGGCTGTCATTTTTCCACTTAACTGATTTCATCTCCTTGTCAAAAATGTGTTGACCATTGGTAGATGGGCTGATTTCTGGATTCTCAATTCTATTGCATTGATTTATGTGTCTGTCATTGTACCAGTACCATACTGTCTTGACAACTATGGTAGTGTAGTAGGATTTGAAATCAGAGAATGAGATGCCTCCTACCTTGTTTCTCCTTTTAATAAGTACTTTGCTTATTTGGTGCCTCTTTCCATTCCAAATGAAATTGGAAATTGCCTTTTCTATCTCGTTGAAGAATGGAATTGATATCTGTATTGGAATTATATGGAATGTCTTTGGTAGTATTGTAATTTTCACAATATTGGGTCTTCCTATCCATGAGTAAGGTATATTCTTCCATTTCTCCAAGTCTCTTTTTGTTTCTTGTAGTAATGCTTAGAAATTTTCTTTGAATAGATCCTTTGTGCTTCTGGTTAGATTTATTGCTGTTGTTGTTTGTTGTTATGTGCCATTGAGTC
>NW_006399843.1:6909528-6910698 GCF_000299155.1 Elephantulus edwardii
TATTCTTGAGAGTGGTTTATTGAAGCCTCAAACTACTATGGAGTGTTGTCTATTTCCTTTTTCACTTTTTGTTAATGTTTGTTTTATATATTCTGCAGCTCTATCATTTAGTACATAGGTGTTTATTATTTTTATGTCCTCTTGTTCTCCTTACCTTTTAAACATTATGTAGTGACCTTTCTTGTCCTTTGTGATGGCTTTTACATTGAAATTTATTTTATCAGAGATTAATATCACTACTCCTTTTTTTTCTGGTTGCCTTGGTATATTTTCCCCGTCCTTTCCTTTTTAGTCTTTCTCTATCATCCTTTTCCAGGTATGTCTCTTGTAGACAGCATATTGATGGATTTTTTTTTATCCAGTCTACTACTTTTTTTCTCTTCAGTGATACATTCAAATCATTCACGTTCAATGTGATTACTGAGAGGCAAAGTTTTGTTGCTATCATTTTGTTGAATTCTTTTTGGTGTTGTAAATAGTTACTTCAGTCCATCCTGTTATCTGTGGCACCTCTGTTAAGAAGGATGTCTCTCAGTGTTTCCTGCAATTCTTGTCTTTTTTTTACAAACACCCTTGGGTTTGGTTTTTCTGGGGATATCTTGATCTTTCCTTTATATTTGATAGAAAATTTTGCTGGGTACACACATGGATTTCACCAGATGGTATGCATAGGAATCAGATCGATTACATCTGGGGAAAGAACCTCTGGAAAAACCCAATATCGGCTGTGAAAACTAGGCCAGGAACTGATTGTGGAACAGACCACCAACTACTCATATGCAAGTTCAAGCTGAAGGTGAGGAAAATTAAACCGAATCCACAGGAACCAGAATATGACTTTGAGTGTATCCCACCTGAATTTGAGAACCATCTCAGGAACAGGTTTGAGGCCTGAACACTAATGAGCGAAGACCAAATGAGTTGTGGGAGGATATCAAGGGTATCATCCAGGAAGAGTGCAGATGGTCATTACAAAGACAGAAGAAGAAAAGAAAAAAAACCCCACCCAAAATACCAAAATGGATGTCAGAAGAAACTCTGAATATTGCACTGGAATGCAGAGAAGCCAAAGCAGAAGGAAGAATTCAAGATACTAAAGAGCAGAATAGAAGATTCAAAAAGGCAGCACGGGGTAACAAAGCAAAATATTACAATGAAATGTGCAAGGAG
>NW_006399843.1:6912561-6937928 GCF_000299155.1 Elephantulus edwardii
TATGGTGTTTACTCAGCTTCTTGAATATATATTCTCTCATTCTTCATTATGCTTGGGAAGTTCTCTTCTAGTAATTCTTCCACAACTTTTCCTGTACCTTTGTGTCTTCTTATTCTGGAATTCTGCTGATGCACATTATTTCTCTTGATGGTGCCCCACATTATTCTTAGGTTTTCTTCTTTTTTCTTTCCTTTTAGATTCTGCTTTTTGCCATAGCAGATCAGTGGTGACAATTCTATCTTTTATTTCACTGGGTGTTTTTTCCGTCTCTTCAACTCTGTTCATGTTTCCCTCCATCATGTTGACAGTATCTGAACCACTGGACCTCATATTTTGGATGATGGTTTCTTGTTTTTCTTGTGCCTCTAATGTCTTGTTTGTTTTATCTTCATTGTTTTGTACTGCTTTTTAAAGCTCCTCCTGGTTTTTGCTTGTAGTGTCCTATAATTCTTCAACTTTGTCTTTCATTCATTGAAAATGTTCAATTGTTGTTCTGTGTTAGAAAGTTCCATCAGACTTTCTGGCTTCAGGAAATCCATTGATTTCCATGATTCCATGTCATTTTGCGGGGGTGATATCTTTCTTTGGGCTTGTATAGGAAGTGAGGTTGTCTACTTCTTTTGTGACATTTCTGTGATAGAGTTTTTCATGGCTAAGGCAATAGCTGGTTCTTGATCTGATATTACTGTTTCAGAAGAAGGTTGGGCAGGCACTCACTTGGATTCATGTAGGGTGTGTACATGTGTGGATGCACATATTGTGGGTACACACACAGACACATGCAAGGGTGTGGACATGAATGCAGACCCATGCAGGGGAGGTGCGTGCAGGGGAGACCTGAATGAAAAACCAGGAAGCCTTAGTTTTCCCCTTGAAAACTGTGTCTGCCACCCCAGTCAAGATCCAGCAGTCTCACTCCCTCCTGCTTAAGGTAAAGGAGTCCCACAATTGGTCCAGCAATCAGCAGTGATACCCTCCTAAATACTTCACTCAAATTCCCACTTTTCTACTTGCTCCTGGTGGATGGGTCCTGCCACAACTTACTGGTCCCCACCAAGATTCATTGCTCCCTGCTGACACATGCTGTTCCCTGTTGAGCCTCCCTAATTAATTAGTTCTGACTCAGATTTCATCTGTCTTGTGTGCTCAGCATGCTTGGCACTTGGTGCATGGCATGCTTGCCACCTGGCATGCTTGGCCAGGAAGATATTCTTATAACCATATTTGGAAAACAAAATCTATTAAAATCTGGTGAAATAAAAATTCACAGTGTCCAGTGAGATTTCTGAGCAGAAATAATTAATAATAATAATAAGAAGAAGAAGAATAAACAACAACCTGAGACAATCTGTATGGAAAACCTTTCTATTTAGAACAAAACTTACACTGAACTTGTCATATACAGCCATTGCTTACTTAACAAAGTGATTAGATACCAATGACAAGATGTTGCTGTTGTTTGGTGCTGTTGAGTCGTAGACGACTCATAGCGACCCTATGAACAGCCTGAGCACTGTATGTACATAGAGTTTCCGGAGGCAAGCCATTTCTGAAGTGGATGCTGCTCCTGCTTCCAGGCTTGATTTAGTTGGGAAGCTCCAGCCAACACTGTCCACCATGGGTACCATTGCCACGATTGGCACATCACTGCCACAGGCTTCAGCATCACAGCAACGAGTTACCTCTGTACAGCAATGCACAGACCAGTGCTATACCACCTAGAAGAACATTTGACAGGAAAACAATTTGAACCTGGCTGAGGGCCACAGATGAAAATCACCCACCTTCGACTTGGTAGCATAACTTCCTTTCCACTACACCAACGTAGCTCTCGCTTTGTCATTGTTGTTGTTATTAATGACCAGATTTGTTGTTATTGTTGTTATGTGCCGTCGAGTCATTTGTGACTCATAGCGACCCTATGTATAACAGCCCTAAACCCTGCTCTATCCTGTGCCAATCGCATTGCCTCTGACACGCCCATCTCAATTACCCCAGTCACTGAATCAATCCACCTCATAGAGGGTCTTCCCCTCCTGCGCTGTCCCTCTACTCTACCCAGCATGATGTCCCTCTTCAATGACTTGTCTCTCCTTGCAACATGTCCAAAGTATGTCAGACGAAGCTCCAGAATCTTTGCCTCCAAGGAGTAGCCTGGTTTAACCCTTTACTAAAAAATAAGAATTACATACAAATGGAGAATGACCCCAGCAGGTCACAAAATGGAAGGTGACTATATCTTAGTGTAACTTCTAAAGTGTATCACTATACACCTGCCAAATTAATCATTATGTAATTTCCAAATTATATCATTACATAAGTAACTGCCAAACCACAAAGACTTATGACCCAGCCAAGTTGACATGTAATTGCCACTATCACAGCCAACTTAACTCTTGCCTCTTATATTACTTTTTTTCACTGCCAGATATAAATAATTAATTCACAAAACAGCAGAATAGTGGAATTCTTAATATTGCAAAGAATATAAAATGTTGGATAACCACATAGTTGATAAATGAGAAACAGGTATGCTTTACCCCATTTTATGGATGTAATGGGCCTCAAGCCTGTTTTTCATTATTTTTGCTCAAACATTCTTCTCAGTCATATAGCTCTGGTGTGTCCACTTGCTGTACAGAGGTAACTTGTGGTTGCTGTGAAGCTGAACACTGGGACACTGATGTGTGAAATGCATTAATGGTTACCAGTGGTGAACAGTTTTTGGTGATGTTCCTTCATTAAAACAAGCTTGGAAGCAGGAGTGGCATCCACTTCTGTAATAGCTTCCCTCTAGAAACCCTGTGAACCTGGAGAAAGGATGAAGGTCACACAAGCATTGAGGACTTTCATTCATAGGGTTGCTATGAGTCACCTACGACTCGATGGCACTTAACAACAACAACACTGTTATCTCTAGAGAAATTTCACCATTATGATTCTATACGGGGAGCTCTGGTGATGTAGTGCTAAGAAGCATTGCCATCCCAATGACAAGCAGTTCAAATCCACCAGCTGCTCTAGGAGAAAGAAGAGCAGTCTGGTCCCATGCAATTGACAGCCTCTGAAAACCCACTAGAGGGTTAGCTATGAGTCAGATCTGACCCAATGGCAAATAACAACAAATATCGTTTTGCCCACTTTAATGGATAGGTTAAATGTAATGTTGTTGATAATATGACATGGTCAGGCCATCTCTACAGAAATCCCTCAGTGATAATAATTTTAAAAATGCTTACACCTTGCAATACAGAGGTACAGACAAGGGGAGGTTATGGTTAATCAAGAATATCAACTTCCATGTTCTGGTCATTAATTATATTGTACATTGATTGATTTTGGGGTGGTAGATGGCCTAGTTGCAAGAAGCTGTGTTGCAATCCTGAAGGCGAGCAGTTCAAATCCAGCAGCTGCTCCAGGGAAGAAAGATGGGCAGTTTCCTCCCATGCTATTAATTGCCTCTGAAAACCTACTGGAGGGTCAGCTATGGGTCAGTTCTGAATTAATAGTACACAAGGACACCACCAGCATGACTATAGCTGCTCTGCTGGTGAAGGATGGACAGTCTACTCCTGTGCAATTTACTACCTCTGGAAACCCACTAGACAGTCAGCTATGGGTCATTTCTGACTGAATTGTACATAACAACAACTATGACCATGGATAAAGATAATGAATCCTAGAGTAGATCTCACCTTTGTGGGCTAAGTCAATGGTACTCTGGGCATGTATTATTCACAACAAAGGGAACAATGGAGAGTTATATATACCCATATCCATCCTTCTCTTTCCCCCCAACCCTTAAAACATCTCTGCTTTAGAAATAATCTGAGAAAACACCACCTTGAATTGAATCTAATGGCTCCATTCTAGACCAACTTTGATCTTTGACTAAAATCTATGGTCTGGATGAACGAATATTACTGAGAAGGAACTCTGGAGAGATTGAAAACCAGGTTCTGTAACCCTAAAGCTGCAAACTCTGGGAATATATTGACCTTTCATATCATGTTTAGGTGGTAATGGAAAGAAGTAATAATTGGCAAAACTCAGGGGCTGCTCTGTTGAAGTATCCCCAACTTTAATGTCTTATCAGAGATAAATGACCACTTTGACAAGAAATTTTCTTGTGTAGCAGATACTATCTATACTGTCCATTTGAATACCATGCATTAATTTCTACCCATTTGTTCCCTCACATGTATTTTCTGAATGATAAATTGCTCTTTACTTAAAAGACGACTTTGGTTAAAGTATGATGATCTCTACATTTCTGTGTACTCTGAAGGAACGGTTCAATATTCTAATCTCACAGTGGTTTGAGGTATATATTTATGTTTGGGACTGCTGTTTATAATGTCTGGCTCCATTCTTTCCTTTGCATCTTGTATGCCCTTGTAAAAATCCCAAGGATCACATGGGAATGGCCATATCTGACCTCCAACAACTCTACAAGGGGGAACTGTTCTTGTCAACAATATCTGCAAAATAGAACTGATTTTCATGAGGTCAAACATGTGCCCCATGCTCCTACACTTCTTTCTACTCACCCTAACACCAATCTCCATGCTTTACTATGTCCAAAATCCATTTCAATAGCTCAAAGACCACACAGCCCCATACTAGGGAAGTCAAAGGCTATAATTCGGGATAGTAGCAGAATATAATCACTCAGGATAGCTTCTGAAATGTGCTCACAGACACTTTATCCTTCAGCCTCATGACTTTAGGTTCTCAGTCTTGCCAATTATGTCTCTCCCCTCCAGTCTTTCAACAAACTTAGACAAAAGACCTTTAACTCTAGTTCTATGGCATAGCAGTCTCAAGGTCAGGTCTGTCTCATGTCATGTCTCTGATTCTCTGTCCCTGGCTGCCACGGCTTTTGTTCCTTAGGTCTTGGTCTGGCTGGTACAAAAATCTCTGGCCCCAGAGGATGTGCTGCATTCTCTTTCTGCTTCTTTGCTGTTGGTGAGAGTCTCTAATTCTGCTGCTGGATCTGCTCAATTTAAAGGTAAGACTAGTCAATGACCTTGTGGATTGGTGAGATCAGCCAATCCCCTTGTAGATTGGCTAATGCACTCTATTAATATATCCCTGCCCATCCACAAGATAAAGTCAAACTCAATGGCTAAACAAAGTAATTTTGAACATTAAACCTTTAACATCATAACCTCTATTTCCACTCTCCCAATCCAAATATCACCCACTCCTCACAACCACATCTGATTCCAATTTCCAGAAGACCTTCCCCAAACACCCTTTTGCACATCTAACTCACATACATTTCCTTATTCTGCACCCTTGTCCTCTTCCCAGCATACTTCCCACAGGTACTCTCATTTTGGCATTTTTACCACATCCTACCTTCTCTTCTTAAGTGTTCTTTGTGTGCTTGTCTTGATTTGTCTATTAAACTCAGAGCTTTTGCTTAGAGGGTATAAGCAGAGAATCTTTTTCTATATGTGTATTTTTTCCACCATAGTTTATTTGCAAAGTAAATATTTGCTAAAAATACAAATGAGCTTGGTTTTTAGGAGTGAGGAAGCTTCTCATCAAGTCTCTTCGGGCTTGCAGGATGCCTTTATGAAAAGAGTGCCTGATACGGGGGATATATGCAGAAGAATTAAATGGGATATGTTAATTGAAAGACTAAATCCTTGACCTGAGCCTTGCTAGTTGCATACCTTAGCATTTTATATAAACACAAACATGCTTATCCTCTTGAAACAATCACTGGAGGTGGGGTGGAATCCTGGTTTTAAGTCCCCTTCCTCTAAGGATTGTATTAGAGCTTCCAGTTATCCTTGAGAACTCCTCGAGAGTCTGCTGCTGCTATTGTTGTTGCTGTTGTCAGGTACTGTCAAGCTGGATCCAAACCATAGTTGACTTTCCGGTAGGTTTTCAGAGGCAGTAAATCACATGGGAGGAGATTGCCCATCTTTCTCCCACAGAGCAACTGGTGGATTTAGACCACATGCCTTAGGTTTGGCAGTGCAATTCCTTGCCAGTAAGCCAAGTGCTCCCTCCTCAAGAGCCTTGGATAGCAAATTATGGCAGAGATGCACCATTTCTTATCCCATTTGGAAAAACAGAAATGTAGGAAAAAAGGAATGATTTTTCTAGTAGCTCCAGAAATCAACTTCTTAAATTATCGCCTCGTATCTGCCTTTCCCCTGAGCATGGTTTCCCTAGCTAATGATCTTAATGCCAAATGAGTCAGTGCAAAACTTCAAGAGCTGACCTGGAAACTCTAGGCCAGGCAGAAGTGCTGATGAGAGAAAAAACTTTGTTAATCTGAATTAAAGTGGATCCTGGGCTGGCGTATTCACCTCACTGGGGTGCTCTGAATAAGTTTTCCTCCAGGACAGGGATTAGTACACTTTTTCTGAAAAGAACCAGATAATAAATATTTATGATTTTGTAGGCTATCTAGTTCTTCTTGCAATGATTCAGCTAGTTCTGCATTTAATGGCAAAGCAGTCATAGGTAGTGTCAGTATGTCTGTGTCTCAGTAAAACTTTATTTATAAACAAAACACTAAAGACTGAATTTTACTTCTGGGTCATGATTTGTTGAGCCCTAATCTAAGAGCTTTACATATTTTTCTTCCTTGTTCCATTTACATGGCCCAACTTTGGCTCCTGTGATAAATTTTTTTAAAAATTCTTCTTTCCCTTCTCTTCCTGTTTCATTTCTCTCACATATACCCATTTGGAAATGCTGTATTTTCTCCATGAAACTTGCACTGACTGTTCAACTAATATAACTTGTGAGTTTTGTGTAGCCATGTGGCATTTATAATTAAGACCATGAGTTTTAAGAATTCAGTTGTTTCATGAGAGGTCCTTGCTGGAAAAGAATATGTCTTACATTCATGAATACTTTCTAAACCTCCTCTAGAACAGTGAACAGAGAGCAGTGCTTAGTAAATGGGTAATACATACTTGCTAACTGATTTATTAACATAATTTCTATCATATGCATTTGCCACTATTCAGCATGGCACCTTGAAAAATGCTTTTCCAAGATGTGATATCCTAATTAGCAGAACTTGAAAATATCGCTGCTTGTCCCACAAAGGTCTTCAAAATGTGGTCAAGTGGAAGATCCTGAGTTTGGAAAATTATCCTGGATTAACTAAGTAGACCTGATATAACCATAGCAGTCCTCCAGAAGGGAGCAAAAAGATATTTCACTCAGAAAAGTGGAAGGCAATTTGATGACAGAAGTAGAGATTAGTGTGATGTGATCCGAAGTCAAAGGATGGTGACAGCCACCAGAAGTGAAGGAGTTGAAGAAGTCATTCTCTCCACGAGCTTCCAGAAGAAGCCAGGTCTGTCAGCTTAATTTTAGTACCATATACATGACAGAACATAATACATTTCAGTATGGATGGAAGCTCAACATTAAGAAGACAAAGTTTTTCAGCACTGGACCAATGGACAGCACAATAACAGATGGAGAAGAAATTGAGGTTGTTAACAATTACAGCTTACTTGGCTCCACAATCAACATGCTTGGTACCAGCAGCCAGGAAATCAAAAGACTAATTGCACTGGAAAAATCTGCTGTCATGGACCTCTCCAGAGTACTGAGAAGCAAGAATATCACTCTGAAGACTAGGTGTGCCTGATCCAAGCCATGGTCTTCACAAATTCTTGCTATGCATCAGAAAGCTGGACAATGACTAAGGATGACAGAAGCAAAATTAATGCCTTTGAGTTGTGGTGCTGGTGAAGAATCTTGAACATACAATGTACTGCCAAGAAAACAAATAGGTCTGTCTTGGAGAGGGTGAAACCAAGTTTCTCCTTGGAGGCTAGTCTTAACGTTCTGTCTCACATACTTTGGACATGTGGCTGGAAGGAACCAGTCCTTGGAGAAGAACATCATGCTCAGAAGGGTCAGGGAGGGACAGTACAGGAGAGGAAAACCCCAAATGAATGTAACGGGGGCAATGTGGATAGGTGTATTGGAGTCATTGAGACTGACTCAGGACAGAGCAGGCTTCAGAGCTGTTGTACATAGGGTCACTATGAGTCGCATGTGATTCGATGGAACATAACAATGACATAACAAAACACTACAAAAGCCCTGGTGGTGAAGTGTGTAACATATATGGGCTGCTAACCAAACAGTTGCTACTTTAAATCTACCAGGCATTCCATGCAAAGAAATAGCCAATCTCTTCTTGTAAAGATTAACCTCTTTGGAAATCAGATGGGGGGAGGGGTACGAGTCAGAACTTACCCAACTGCACTGAGGTATTTGTTGTTTTCCCTCCCCAAGTATACTATAATATTGATGTCGGACTTCTGGTGTCTAAATATAAAAAAAGTACATTTCTATTGATTTCAGCTATTAAGTTTGTTATAGCTAAAAAATTTCAAAAAAGTTTGTTACAGCTGTCATAAGAAACTGATACAGATTGTCATCCTTGTCAGGTGCTGCTGCAACAAATTATTAAAACATCATCTATTCATACTTGGTAGAAATATGTGCTTGAAAAGACATATAGGATGGAAAGGATTGAAGATTCTGAGTCATCTGAGTGGGCTTGGTAAAATCATAGTCATAGAAGGCAGCTGGAGAAGTCACAGGGAGGAGGTGATACCATGATGGAAGAAGATAAGTAGAGAGAAAAGTGTGAAGATAACAGGCTTTGAAGACACAGAAAGGGGACCATAAGCACAGGGGTGTAGGCTTCCTATATACCCTAGAAGAAAGAAGGAATCAAATTCTTCCCTGAATTCTGCAGAAAGAAACAACCAGTCAACATCTTGATTTTAGCCCAATGAGATTTATTTCCAAGATCTGTACTCCAAAATTGGAGGAGAATGTATTTGTATTGTTTTAAGCTACCAAATGTGTAACAATTTGTCACAGCCCCCCTTAGGATATTAATACACTCTGTGACAGACGTCATTGAGTGATTACAAACATAAAGAGACATTTTTGTGCCTGTGTCTGGATCCCTCAGTAAATTTCTAAGCATGACTTTGAGCATTTATTCTCCACCGAAGAAAGAAATTTGCAGTGAGTGATGTGAAAAGACTGTGGAGAGAGTATATTTGCTTGTAGGAGGAAACTACCCAGTGGCAGTCTTTGTAGAAGATATTTTTCAAGATGCAATAGAGAAGGTTAATGTTGAAGGTCTGAGTTGAACATTCATCTCTACTACTTGCTATGTGACCTTGAACAAGTCTCGTCACCTTTTGACAGTAGAGCCTGAATGCAGAGAATGTTGAAGGTTCTAGCCTATTCAACTCACTTGACCTTCATTGAGATAAATTTAATTTCATCATTGCTCTGGACTTGATAAGATATTATCATTTTATATCCCAAAATAAAGAAAACTCAACTCCACACAAGTGAATGAATAAACAACAGGATGGTAAATGGAGAATAAATTGAAGATGTCAAAAATTTCATTTTACTTGCCTCTACAACCATTTCTTGTGGAAATAGCAGTCAAGAAATAAACAAATATGTGTTGCATTGGGTAAACTTGCTGCCAAGGATCTCTTTGAAGTTCTAAAGAGCAGGGATGCCATTTAAAGACTAAGGTGCCCCTGACACAAGCTATGATATTTTCAATTGCTTCATGTACATGTGAAAGTGGAACAACGAATAAGGAAGATCAAATAGAATTGATGCCTTTGAACTGTACTGTTAGCAAAGGATCTTGAATATACTATGTACTGCCAAAAGAGCGAACAAGTCTGTCTTAGAAGAAATGCAGTCGGGGTGATGAGTTTGTGAAACTTAATCATGCATTACTTGGTCATATTATTGGGAGGGGGGTGTTCCTTGGAAAAAGACATCATGCTAAGAAAGATAGAGGAACAGCAAAAGAGAGCAAGATAATTAATGAGATGGATTTTCACAGTTATTGCAAATGAGTTTAAACATAGTGAAGATTGTGAGGATGACAAGACATCAGGTAAGATTTAGAACTGTTGTTCAGGTTTGCTATGAATTCTAGTTGACTCAATGAGACCTCACAACAACAGCATTATGGTTTATGGCACTATTATTTTAAATATAGGCATGATTACTCATGGTGGCTAAGTTTCAGCAGAACTATTAGATTAGGATAGATTGATAGTGTCAAACATAGTATAGGAAGATAAGACTCTTTAGGTTGAAAGTCACTACACAATATCCATAACAACCAACTCAAACCTATCAAAGACTTTAAAGGTGGTAAAAACCTGGGCAATGTTTTATTTTATTACCCAGAGTAAATTGGAGCTCACCCAATATGACTGACAACAATACTACTGAGTCTATGGCACAATAACCAGAAAAATGTTTCTAAAAGGATGGAATTTTTTTTACTAAGGTACACCACCAAGTTAATCACCAAAGTGTCATTGACTTACTCCAGATTGCTATTGTTGTCACTAATATTAACTTAATTCATGTGTCGGAAACAATGAGGTTGGCTCAAGATGGGACAGGGTTCAGAGCTATTGTATATAAGGTCACTATGAGCCACAAGTGACTTGATGGCATATAACAACAACAGAGCTATTATATATAAAGTCACTATGAGCCACAAGTGACTTGATGGCATATACAACAACTACATTAATAATGGTGATAGTAATGAGTTTTAGATTAATAATGTCATAGTTTGTTACTATTATTATTTTCTGTCTTGGAAAAATCTAGTATTAACTCTTTAGAGTAGAATAAACTGCATTACTCTAATTATGTTGAGATGTTGTTGTTAGGTGCCATCAAGTCAAGTACAACTCATAGCAACCCTATAAACAACAGATCTGAACCCTGTCCTGTCCTGTGACATCCTTACAATCTCTGACACACTCAAGCCCATTGCTGCAGTCACTCTGTCAATCCATTTGGTTTAGGATCTTTCTTTCCTTCACTGTCCTCCACCTTTCCAAGCATCATGTCTTCTCTAAGGAATAACATCTCCTAGAAAGTATATTGGTTGTGGATTCAAGTAAGATGAAGTTTTTGATAGTCTCAATCTTTCTCCATTTATCATGATGTTGCCTATTGGTCCAATGATGAAAATTTTTGTTTCTTTATGATGAGATGCAATCCATATTGCAGGCTCTGGTATTTAACCTTCTGCAGAAGTACTTCAAACCCTCCTCACTTTCCCTAACCCTAATCCTGAAAGTGAAGAGACTCTGTTGGGCTCCTCAAAGCAGTTCTAAACCATTGCCACTCTCTTTTGTCTTTTTGTGTAAGGAACTATA
This sequence comes from Elephantulus edwardii, assembly GCF_000299155.1. NCBI lineage: Eukaryota > Metazoa > Chordata > Mammalia > Macroscelidea > Macroscelididae > Elephantulus > Elephantulus edwardii. The sequence continues at coordinate 6,923,796 of NW_006399843.1, forward strand.
TTTTCATTTCTCTCTGCCTCAAACTCCTTATCTTCATGCATTGACCACTATTTCTCTTAGAGAATAGACTATTCTGTTACCTTTCCAAGGTTCTACTCTACTCACTGCCTTCACATTGAAACTTACTCATAGTTAATTCTCCATTGGGTTTTTGAGACTGCAAATTGAATGGACAAAGATTGCCCATTTTTCTCCCCTATCAAATTAATAGAGAAGCATGACTTTTGGGTTAGTAGCTCTACTCCTTATAGAATAGGCTACCAAGCTTCTTCTCTTGTGCTCCAGTTATGTCTTGAAGAGGATGCAGCCAGTGTGCTCTTTGGAGACAAGGATTATGAGGTTTTGCTTGACTTCCTTCAGCATGTTGTTAGGAAGGGCTATTCCTTGCAGAGGGACATGATGCTTGGAAGGGTGGAGGTTAGGTGAAGGAGAAGACCTTTGACTAGGTGGATTGACATGGTGACTGCCACAATGGACTGTAGTGTGTCAGGAAGTGTGAAGATAGCACAGGACAGGACAGGGTTCAGATCTGTTGTTCAAAGGGCCACTATAACTCGTACTCAATGCAACAGCACCTAACAACAACAACAACATCTCTTTTAGTAATCTAGTGCTGCTCTAACAGAAATAACACAACTGGACAGCTTTAATAAGGGGAAAATTATTTTCTCACACTTAACAGACTAGATTTCCAAATTCAGGGCACTGACTCAGGGACAGTTTCTCCTGTCTCAGTTGGCTTAGTGGTGGGGGCAAAGTCTTTGTCACATTTACTTCTATTTCTTGGTTTCTTGAAGATGTCCATGTGGCTTGGCATTTATCTTTCCGTGTCTTTACTCACTTCCTCTATTCCTTTTATAGTTTATAGTTTATAGTTTATAAGAGATAGATCCAAGACACATCTTACACTAATATTTCTTCAACAATAAAAAAAATAACACCAACTCATCCTTAAACAGAATTTTAACTAGAGTATTAAGAATTCAAACTCGAACCCATCATCATTTAGCCTGAATTGATTCACAGCTGAACCTCCATTGGTTTTTTTTTTTGAGGTTGCAAAGTGCCCATCTTTCTTGTGTGGAGTTGCTGGTGAATACTTTCCATCAGAGATGTGCAATCTGGATTAGTAGCACAGCTCTCATGGACTGGACACCATCGGTCCCTCAGCTACAGAGAATAGAGGTTAGAATTGACAATGTATCTTTTTTGCAGGAGACACAATTCAATATATAACATCATTTATTCTTCCTAATTATTCTTGCATTGCCAAAGAATTCTCACCTTTGTCTTTTCCTTTAGATTACTAGCATATGTAGGTTTTACGCACACTAGGCACTTAGTGAGAAGAAGTTGCATTACCACCCCAAGATTTATGGTATGAACCCACCAGCTCTTCCGCAGGAGAAAGATGGGCATTCTCCTCTGCAATTTAATGCCTCTGAAAATCCGCTGGTGGGTTGGATCAATTCTAACTTGATGGTACATAAGAACAGGAAAAGAAAAGAAACAAACAAACTTCTTTTTCCTTTTTGTTTTTTCCCCAAACTACTAAATACACTATTTCCTCTTTCCCTTTACTGGTTAACTTCTTCAAATAGTCTATTCTCACTTCACTTTATTTATTGTTGTTGATTGCCTTGAAGTTGAACATGACTCATATGATCCTATGAACAAAAGTCCTGAAGCCCCTCTATCAACATTTATCACACTACTGTTTCTGGAGGCATGTTATTTAGGAAGTGGATACCACTTTATTTATACCAAACACACATTCTTGAACATCTTTCTTTTTAGCTTCCATTGTAATACAATTTAAATAATACATTATCTGCAAGTCAGAACCAACTCGTAGCTGACACCCCAGGGGATTCCCAAGGCTATAAATTATGTTATTGTTGTTGTTGTTAGGTGATGTCAAGTCAAATATGACTCATAGTGACCCTATGAACAAAAGATCTGAACCTTGTTCTATCCTGTGCCATCCTCACACTTCCTAACACACAAGAGTCTATTGCAGCAATCACCATGTCAATCCACCTGGTTGAAGTTCTTTCTCTCTTTCACCGATCTTCCACCCTTCCCAGCATCATGTCTCTCTCCAAGAAATAGCCCTTACTAGCATCAAGACGAAAATATGTGCAACAAAGCCTCCAAAGAGCACTCCAGGTGCAGCCCCTCCAAGATACATCTATAAACATACAAGAGGATATTTCTCTTATTTCTCTTGTGGAAATGATGGATTTGAACTACCAGAGGTTTCTCTTTTGAGTTAGCAGCACAACTCCCTACAGAATAGGCTATGACAGCTACCCTCCATTGTGATAATTAACTCAAGTTATCCTCTGCACAACTGAATACACTTTCACTGACAGCCTCAAATGCTCTTTCTGAATTCTCCATCTTCTTTGACCTTTGTGAACTATATGATTTGTCCTTCCTTCTTGCGGCTCTTGTTCCAGAGATTATGACTGAAGCATCCTAATTGTTCTCCTCCTTAACAAATCTGTCTTGGGGGAATTGCAACCAAAGTGCTCTTTGAGGACATGTATGGTGAAACTTTCTCTACATACTTTGGGCACATTGTTAGGAGGCAGCAGACCTTAGAAAAGGACATTGTGCTTGGAAAATTAGTCAATAAGAGAAAGACTTTCAGTGAGAGGAATTGGCATTGTGACTACAACAATAGATGTCAGCATGGGAAAGATTGTGAGACAAATGAAGCATATGGCAGTTTCTATTGGTTGCTCATAAGGTTGTATAAGTAGTTGAGGATATCTATCAACAACTGCCCCTTTTCCTTGGCTTTCTGCCTCTTCCCTCTTCCCATCTATGAACAGTACCACGTCTTCATTTAATACTCCTCTTCCTCTGTAATCTTTTTCTACCTCTTCTATCTCCATGGCCTCACAATTATCCATATATGACCAACTTTATTCTGTCTATTCTTTGGTTCTGCTTGTCCAATTACATTGTGGATATCATCACATAGATTTTACCTGGCCAATTGACTGGAAGAGAGCCACATTTATTACCATTCAAAAAAAGGTGACCCGACAGTATGTGGAAGTTATTGAACAATATCACTAATATCATACACAAGCAAAATCTTGCTGAAGATTATCCAGAAACGACTTGAACAGTACATTGACAGAGAACTACCAGAAATACAAGCTGGGTTTAGAGGAGGTTGTGGCACTAGAGACATTATGGTCAATGTCAGATAGATCTTGGCAGAAATGAAAGAGTACCAGAGGAATGTCTATCTGTGTTTCATTGAGGATGAAAAGGCATTTGACTGTGTGGATCACAACAAATTGTGGCTGATCTTGAAGAGAATGGGAATCTCAGAACTCTCGATTGTGCTTATGTGAAACCTATTCTTGGACCAGGAAGCAGTTCTCAGAACAGAATAAGGAAACATTGCATGGTTCAAATCAGGAAAGGGTGCATCAGGGATTCAACCTGTCTCCATACCTTTTCAATCTATATGCAGAACAGATCATACAGGAAGCTGGGCTTTATGAGGAAGAATGTGCTATCAGAATTGGAGGAAGACTTGTCAACAACTTTTGTTATGCAGATGACATAACCTTGCTTGTTGAAACTGAGAAGGACCTGAAGTGCTTACTGCAGAAGGTCAAGGATTGTAGTCTCCGATGTGGATTGAAGCTCAACATCAAGAAGACAAAGAACTTACCACTGTGCCAATTGACAGCACCATGACAGATGGAGAAGAGATTGAGATTGTTAACAATTACAGCTTGCTTGGCTCCACAACTAACACTTTGGCATCAGCAGTCAGGAAAAAAAAAAGACAAATTGCATTAGGAAAATCTGCTGTCAGAGACCTCTCCAGAGTACTGAAAAGCAACAATGTCAGTCTAGAGACCAAGATGTGCCTAATCCAAGCCACAGTCTTTGCAATTACTTTCCATGTTTCAAAAGAACAGGACTATGACTGAGGATGACAGAAGAAGAATCGATGCCTTTGAGTTGTGGTGCTAGAAAAGAGTTTTGAACATACCATGGACTGCCAAGAAAACAAATAGGTCTGTCTTGGAGAGGGTGAAACCAAGTTTCTTCTTGGAGGCTAGGATTTTGAAGCTCTATTTCACATACTTTGGGCACATGGCCAGGAGAGATTAGTCCTTGGGGAAGGACATCATGCTCAGATGGGTGGAGGGACAGTACAGGAAGGAAGGATCCCAGATGAGATGGACTGATTCAGTAACTGGGGAAATAGGAGTTGTTGTTGTTGTTCATTGCCTTCGAGTCAAACACAACTCATAATGACCCTATGAACAAAAGGCCTGAAGCTCCTCTACAACTACTGACATTTATCAAAGTTCATAGAGTTTCCGAAGGCATGTTATATAGGAAGTGTCAAAATAATTAAACTGGCTCAGTACAGGGCAGGCTTCAGAGCTGGGATCACTATGAGTTGCAGGTGACTCTAAGGCACCTAACAAAAACAATTTAAATATTATTGTTGTTAGGTATCATTGAGTCAAATACGACTCATACTCATAGCGACTCTATGAACAGTAAATCCAAATCTCATTCTCTCCTGTGCCATCTTCACACTTCCTGACACACTAGAGCCCATTGTGGCTGTCGCTGTGTCAACCCACTTGTTTGAGGATCTTCTCCTTCACCAACCCTTCACCCTTCCAAGCATCATGTCCCTACCCAAGGAATAACCCCTCCTAGAAACATACCCAAAGCATGTGAAGCAAAGCTTCATCATCTTGTCTCCAAATAGTATTCTGGATGCACCCTCTCCAAGACATAGTTATTTGTTCCTTTGGGAGTTCATGGGATGTTCCATTTTCTTTTCCAATGCCACAGCTCAAAGGTATCAGTTCTTCTGTCATCACTATTCATATCCAGCTCTCAGATACATAACCAGTGATCAGAAAGACTGTGACCTGAATCAGACCTCAAACAGACATTATTACTCCCCAATAATGTGGAAAGGTCCCTACCTGCAGACTCCCAACACAATACATTGCCTGATTTTCTGACAGCTAGTACCAAGGATGTTAATTGTAGATCCAAGTATAATGAAGTTGTTGACAGTTTCAATCTCTTATCTATTCATCATGATGTTTCCTATGGGTCCAGTGGTAAGAATATTTGTTTTCTTGACATTGAGATGCAATCCATACTGAAAGTTACATTCCTTAATCCTTTGCAACAAGTGCTTCAAGTCCTCCTCACTTTCAGCAAGCAAAGTTGTGTCATCTGCATAACACAGGTTATTGATCAGTCTCCCTCCAATCCTAATGCCACATTCTTCTTTATAGAGTCCAGGTTCTGAATAATTTACTCAGCATAATGATTAAATAGGTATGGGGAAATAATACAACCCTGATGCTCTCCATTCTTAATTTTAAACCTCGCAATGTTCCCCTGTTCTGTTCACACAATAGCCTCCTGGTCCAGGTATAGGTTTTGCATGAGCACAATTAAGTGCTTTGGGATTCCCATTCTTCTCAATGTCAGCCACAACTTGTTATGGTCCACACAGTCAAATAGTATATTTTAATAGCCTAAATCTAGTAATTGTAATTGACTCTATATAACTAGTATCATCTAATGTTTAGGAACATAGTTCTTCAAATTTTATGAACCTGGATTCCAATCTTAACTCCTCTCTGATTTAGCTATGATTTAAAAGAAGGGCCCTGACTAGTCTCCTGTTTGGAGGCTCATATGTCATATGTTGGATTCTGGTTGGTAGGTTTTCTTGTTTTAGTTCAAAGTCTGGTGTAAACTGTTTGGTTGTTTTTATTTTGTTCACAGTCCTGTGTGAGTTGATTGGATTTACTGGCTTTAGTTAATAGCTGTGGGCTGGAAGCCTCTTGTTTATGTCAATCAGGACCTGGAGGACAGACCCTTGTATTTAAAAGTGGGTTGGCCCTCAGACCACAGACCCATGGGCCTAGTGTTAATTGTGTGTTTGGGAAGAACATTCTTCTAAATGGTACAATACTGGTCTGTCAATTTTCTGTACTGAGGAAACTTGGGGTTGCTGTGATGCTGAATGTTGTGCTGAGCCCCTGGTGTGTCAAATGCCATAATGGTTACCCATGGTGGACAGTGTATGGCGGAGCTCCCAGATTAAGACAGACTTGGAGGCAGGATTGGCATCCACTCCCTGAACAAAATGCCTTTTAAAACTCTATGAACATTAGAGAAACAATGATAGTTATAGAACATGGTTCAGATATTTTGTTCATTGGGTCTCAATGAGTCATGTTCAACTCAACAGCACTTAACAAAAATAAACCAAACCAGTTTTCACTGAGTCATTTATGATTCATGGGTCCACATCTGCCTCACATTAGAACTGTCCTATATAAGGTTTTAAATTACAGATTTTTTTAGAAACTGATCACCACTCTTTCTTCTGAGGCAACTCTGGGTGCAACCAAACCTCCAGTATTATGTCTCGTAGTCAAATATGGTAACTGTTTTACTGTCCAAAGATTCCTGTGTGACCCTAGGAAATAAATTTTTGTGTCTCTATTTCCCCATCTTGGAAAAAAAGTGTGTCAGAGAGCTGGACAGTGACTAGGGATAATAGAAGGAGAAATGATTCCTTTGAATTATGGTGCTAGAGAAGAGTGCTGAATATACCATGGATTGCTAAGAGAATAAACCGGTTCATCCTGGAAAGGGTTAAACCAGGCTTCCCCTTGGAGGCAAGGATACTGAAGCTTCATCTGACATACTTTGGACATGTTGCAAGGAGGGACTAGTCCTTGGAGAAGGACATCATGCTTGGGAGGGTGGAGGGACAGTGCAAGAGAGGAAGACCCTCGATGAGGTGCATTGATTCAGTGACTGCGGTAATGGGGGCCAGTGTGTCAGAGACAGTAAGATTGGCACAGATTAGAGCAGGGTTCAAGATTGTTATACATAGGGCCGCTATTAGTCACAGGTGACTTGATGATACACAACAACATTTCCCTCTTGATAAAATGTGAAAATAAAACTATCTACTTGCCAGAGTTGATATTAAAAGCAACAAAGCATCCAAATTTGTATAGTGTCTGGAGCATAACTGTGGTTCAGTAAAAGTTACTTGTTGCTATCACACCTGTCTTACCTTTCTCTATAAAGGGGCACTGCCTTTCTCTTTGTCAATCAGTTTGAGTTGGACATCCTTGATTCCACCCTCCATCCAATCAATTGTCAACTATTGTCAATTCTTCTTCCATAATATGCCTTGTTCTATTTCCTGCTTTTCACTTGCTCAGTCTTCTTGCTAAAACCAATTACAGCCTGGTGTCTAGAGTCTCCACTGGTTTGCATCCATCCTTCAAGCCATCCTGCACACCTTGACGGTTTTATCTTCCTAATGCGTAGGTTCAGCATGTCATTTCTCTGTCTCTATGCCTTTAATAGCTTCTCCCCGCATTACAAATAACTGGCATTCAAGGCTCTCTAAGAGTTTGTCCTTGCCTGCTTTCCCAGCATTATTGCTCACAACTTTCCTATAAGCATCTCCCACGCTACATACACTTCCTGTATCGTAAACATGAGTCCTGGTCCGGATCCTGTGCCTGTGCTCATGCCATTATTATTACTGATAATTTCCTTTCCCATTTCTGGTTGCTAAAATCATAGTTGTCTTTGAAAATTCAAGTGGAAAAATACTTCTTCTGGCTTAGTGAAATGTTAATCATTTTGAATTATGATACTTCAAAAAATCTGATAAAAAATGTGGATTTTCTTTAGGAAAGATACTCATGAATAAACATGATATTTGTCTGTAATTTCAGAGGTCCATGAACATCTATTCCCATTCCCTCTTGCTGATCATGGATCCTTTTCCCCCAATTATAATATTTTATTGTGTTTTTGCCGAGAGTTGACACAGCAAATTAGCTTCTTATTTAGCAATTTCTACACATATTATTCAGTGAAATTGGTTACATTATTCACAATGTATCAAAATTCTCTTTCATTCTGTTCTGATTGTTTCATTTACATTAATTTACCTTCCTGTCCATCCCACTCTACCCTTTGACCGCATATTTGGTTTTGGGTAAACTGAGTATTTGATCTTATTGAGATGATTCTTTAAAGAAGCACAGTATTCATGGATGATATTGTTTATTTTATAAATCAACGTGCTGCTTGGTAATCTCTGAGTTTGCTTTGGTACAGAATTTAAATGGTATCTCAGGTTGGCTCAGAATTACCCTAGTTTCTACTGGTCCATTGTGTCTGGCTTTTCTTTTTTTTAACTTGAATATCATTCTGCATTTTTCCTGTTCTATCTGTAACTGTCTATTGTATCAACAGTCAAAATAGTTGGTCATAATAGTGGAACACCATCCATCCTGTTGGTCTCAGGATATATGAAGTCATGGGTTGTGTGGGTTATTATTAGTCCCACAGGCTAATTTTTGTTTGAATTTTTGGGGTTTTTTTACCTGCCTTTTCTCCGGAAAAGTAGACACCAGCAACTGTGTTTTAGATAGTGGTTCATAAGCTTTTAAGACACCCAATGATACTCACCAAACTATAATCTAGAACATGAAGTTTATGAATGATGTGCACCAATGAAATGAGTTGTCCTGTAAGACTGTGATCCTAACACTTCAAATCCAGTGAACTAATCCCACAGGTGCTGGGTTAAATCAGTAAGCATTTGTAACTGTGCCCTCTCCATCACTGATTTGTAAAGCATTATGTACTTCTTAAAGGAACTCATCATACTATTCCTTATATTTCAGTTTGAATAAAAGGAGACCTTTTCAGAAAGACTTTATTGTGTTTTTTTTTTTATAAATGGCTTCCAAAGACTAGTTATTATTAGTTATTGTTGTTGTTAGGTGCTGTCAAATTGAGTATGACTCATAGTGACTCTATGAACAAAAGATCTGAACCCAGTTCTATCCTGTACCATCCTTACACTTCCTGACACACAAGAGTCCATTGCCACAGTCACCATATCATTCCACCTGGCTGAGGGTTTTCTTCTCCTTGGCTGTTCCTCTACCCATTCAAAGGCTATCAACATTAAAAATATATACATGCTTGTTAAAAATGAAAATGTCCAAAGAAGGAAGGGGAGGGAGAAAAGGGCTGGGAGGGTAGGGGAGAAGTCATGAGATTGGAGAGTTTGGTGGGCAGAAAGATTGGGTGAAGGAATTAGAAAAGATCTAGTGGGAACTGAAAAAGATGGTGCATAGACCAATGATGATTAATTTTATAAGGCACTTATATGGGAATGTGAATGAAGGAATATGTGAAATGCAATGTACATGAATGAAAAAAAGACATAACAAAAATAAAGAAATGAAGATTCCTGGGTGCTGCTCAGACAAGGATTAGCATCACTGAGGTGATGAGAGTAGAACCCAGAGACTCTTGCCTATACACCACCCCACTGATACTTTCACAAAGCCATAGTCAATAGAGCAAGTACAGTAGAGGCAGGAGATACAGAAAGAGACTGTGTACTTCCCCTCACCCCATCATACCCCCAAGTCTTTCTGATTTTGTGTGGCTGGGATTTCTCATGTAATAAAAGAATTGTTTCTCCTTTCCTGTTCTACTGGTCTTACTGGATTATTTTTACACTAACACTTTCTGAGTTCGGGACAGAAACGGCTATGTATTTGGGAATATTATGTCTAGGTCATCAGGCTTTCCTTTTATGCAGAAGGTTCATTTTTCCAAAACTCTATCCTGTATTGGTTAAGAGATTCTGCTCTATTGTGGCTTAATGTATCTAAGCACACTTTATAGAGAACTCTGGCATGCCTTCTAATGGAGCTTGCTTGAATTATGATAGTAATTTGGGTAAATGCCTTATCATCCCTCTCTTACTGTGAAGTTCTTAAGGGTAGACTAAACCAATTTCTAGACCTGGCAAAGCCATCACATTGTCTTATTTCACCCAGACAGATGAGGCCTCTTCCCAGTCCCTCCCCATTCCACAAAGGTCAGACACCATTACAGTTTTCTTTTCCCCTATCTCAAATCTACCTATTTTTCTATTCTCTCCTTTTCTGGGAGATTCTTCTGAAGAACTTCTAGAATGCCTTGATCACTCTCTGTCTAATCTTCCCAGAACATTGACACTCTAATCTGAAAAAAAACCCCCACTAGACCTGTGCTTATCTTCTATCTACAATATAGGGAGCTCTGAGGGCTTGTTTTTGAGTCTATCACTGACCCATAGCTGACCCTCCAGCAGTTTTTCAGAGACAGTATATCACACGAGAGGAGACTGCTCATCTTTCTCCAGTGGAGCAGCTGATAGATTTGAATCACGTGCCTTTAGGGTGGCAATGCAGCTCCTTCCTACCACCAGACCACCAGAGCTTAGTGGTAATGAATTGAGCTGCCAACCCAAAGGTCTGTGGTCCAAATACAGCACCTACTTTGTGGAAGAAAGATGGGTAAATCTCCCCTATGCAGTTCTCAGCCTCTGAAAACCTGCTAGTGGATCATTATTAGCTGATCTTGATTTAATGAGTTTTTTGGTTGGATCCGTGAGATACTGCTTATATAGTGATCAGTACAATGCCCAGAATATAATAAGCAACTCAATATAGCAACTCTTTTATAGGGATGTCTTGTATCAATCAGATCAGGCTGTTATTTGAAGTAACACGTAACTGCAAAACATCGTTTTCTAGAATAACACTGTTTACACCATCTACTGTTTATTTCCCATGCTCTGTGTTTCTCATAGCATAGCTACAAACGGCCCCGTGTTGCTATCCTCCAGGACCCAGGGGGACAAGGAGGTTCTGTTCTTGCAACTTTGCCAGTCAGCAGCCAGAAGGAAAGGAGATTATAGTACAGCAAGGACTGGCTCTTTAAAAAAAAATTGATATTTTAACGAAAGTTTTTAAAGAACTTGGATTTCCATTCATTCATTCATTGTTGCACATTTTCCTCTCTGCCCACTCTCCCCTGCAGTTTGTTTTTTTTTTAAAGTTCTTTCTTTGTTATACAGTCCCCCACCACCACCCAGACCATGTTACTATGCAGCTCTTATTCTGAACTCTTGTCATGCCAATAATCCCTAATCATATATTCCTTTTACTAAGTTATCTCCCTTGTCTCTTTCAATGCTGTGTATATTATTTATCCCCTCTTTTCTTTCCCCCCAACCCCCATGTCAGTCCTGTTTTATAACAGTGGCATTATGCAGTATTTGTCTTTTAAGGGCTGACTCTTAAGAGTATTGAATTGTTTTATACCTTTTTACCACAATATAAAAATACAAGGGATGGGGAACAGAGAAGAAAATAATTGATTATTAAAGCTTCTTCCCAGAAGTGAAGCACATCAGTTTCCCTTTTATTTCAATGATTCCTGGAAGGCAAATATTTGTGACTTCAATAGGGCACCAATGGGATATTTCTCCCTTAGTAAGAGGAGAAGAAACAGTCATTTATGTGTGTTGGGTTTTTGACATTAGTTATATGATTGACATATCTTTTGTCTCCCTCAGAATATAGCACATAGTAGGAAATGAATACATATTTTATTGATGGATAGTAGGTGTTCATCATGTCTCTACATTTTGAATTGCATTGAGTGATTGAAAGAGAAATTCCTTGGTGATGTATAGCAAGTGTCTGGAAATGTCAACTGATGAATTGACAGGAAAGGATCACAGATCTCTTTCTCCTTAAAACAAATGAAACCATTCATCTGGCACATATGCTTTTACTTAAGCATCTTACAGTCCACATTTGGCTCAAAATTTCTGTTTAGTAGAATTCTATTGCTTTATTTTCTACAAATTCCCTGAGGTTGTTGATGTTTTTCTTTCTAAGTCAAGTTCAGCATGCACAAAATCCTTTGTATCCTTCCAGGTCCTTGCACAAGGCCTCCAAGGTGGAGTCCTTGGATTGGTGCAAACAGTAAATATCACTAATCACAAGGTTGGAGGTTTGAGTCCAAAGGTCTCAGGAAGAAGTCTGAGGGTCTGAAAACTTGCCCACTGAAAGCCCTGTGCAGAATTTTTGCTCTGATCTGCTTGAGGCCACCCCAAGTCAGAGAGGACCAGACACCAACTAGTCTACTGGTCGCTGTCCAGTCACCTCAGGGGTAAACATGTGGTCTGGAAAAGTGGGTACCCAGTAGTTTTAGCCTCTTGCTTTTATAAAAGATGATTCTTGATTTAAATAAATAAATGGAGAGAGATATGTGGATAGTCCCTAAACATAAGTCTTTCTTAGAAAAATGAAACCTTACCCCTAAGGAAAATTTTGCTTTCTTCCTAACTAATTATTCATTATTATCGATCCTCTTGCCCTGATTTTAGCCCTAACCTTCAGTACATTTCTTTCAAGTCACTTTCAATCTTAAAACTTGGAGTTAAAATTCCTACCTGGGGCATATTTATGGCTCCACTGCTTCTGTGACTTCACCAGATATTAATGTCCCTGGAGTCTTTCCTCTGCCAACAGCAGATTAAACCTCTACTGGGAGTCTTTGGCTTCTCAAGAGTTTTCTTCTTCAGTCAGCAGTGATCAGACGTCTCACATGACCTAACTATCAAGTTCTCCCCAACTCAGTACTAGAAAGAAATTTCCAGGGGGAAAACTCCATCCTCTTTTAAGTTCTCTACTCAGAACGTACCTTCGTCTCTATCCATAGGGCAGAATCCCAAATAGGAAAGAAGACTTACTATAGTCACTTAATACGGTGGATCTAGGGACGGGTGGGGACCTGGGAGGCAGATCAAAGGACTCATGAAATAAAAAGATGCTGGCCTATTTACTAACTCACTGCTTCCTTCTTTCATTCTTATCAATATTTTGACTGAATTATGTGTAAACCGAAATTTGAATTGAATCCCTTTAGCAACCAGCTCTTTTACAACTTGCTTTTGATACAGAGTGCCTGCTTTTAAAAGCTACATGCCTCTTTCCAATGCAAGCCTGTAGCAAAATATATCACTATTTAAATGCACTTATAAGCATCTTACTTTCTATTATAAGTCAGAAGAGCTAGAATTAAGAATTTTCCACTTTGTTTCTCACTACAGTATCCCCAGAGATTAACATGTTGCACGGCAGGGGAAAAGTATCAAAAATATACTTGTGAGATGAAAGCATGGGTGAATAACATGGTGAAGAGTGACTGAACCCAGGAAAAATTCCCAAGTTCAAAACCCAGGTCAAGTTCCCTCAACTCTTAAATATAAAATTATCATTTGATATAGCAATACCACTTTTAGGTACATACCCAAAGAAATTGAAAGCAGGGATTCAGACAGACAGTTGCATATCTGTATTCATTGCAAAATTTTCCACAATAATCAAAAGGTGGAAGTAATCCAAGTGTCCAATAATGGATAAACATTATTTGACATAAACATACAATTGAATACTATTCAGTCATAAAGAAAAGTTCTGAAATAAATGAACATGAAAATATTTTGTTAAAGTGAAATAGATAAATTTTGAATGATTTCACTTATGTTAAATATGTAGAAGAGGAAAGTTCATAGCCCTAGAACAATTATTAGACGTTATCAGCAGTCAGATTAAGGAGAAATTGCTTAAAGAGTATAGAGTTTCTTCTGTTTAAAGTAATGGAAAAGTTCTGGAAAGAGATATCACCTCCGCAACACTGTCTATATAATTAATGCCTCAGAATGATAAACTTAAAAATAGCTAAAATGAAAAGTAATATCATGTATTTTTTTAAACTCAAATATATACTACAACAGCACAGAATAAGAAGCATATTGCAAAGAGGACTTGAGGTGGGAAGGGAGGTAATTGTGTAACAGTAAAAGAATACTTTTTAAAAAGTGAACTGGGGGAGGGGGAAGAATAGGAGGTGGGTGAAATGTGCAACAATGAATGAATGAAAATGCAAGGTTTCTGTAAACTTTCATTAAACTAACAATTAAAATTTAAAACATTATTTAAAAAACTCTTGAATATATATTACATATGGATATAGGTATAAATGAGTACATAGGCATGTATTTCAAATCTACCCGCTGCTTCTTGGGCTAAGAATGGACACTCTCCTCCCACACAATGCACAGCCTCTGATGACCTGTCAGAATGTCAGCAACATGTCAGTTCCAACTTAATGACACATAGCAACAACAGCATATAACTATATATG
>NW_006399843.1:6938028-6959281 GCF_000299155.1 Elephantulus edwardii
TGTAACTATATATGTATTTATGAGTATATATATATAAGTATGTTTGTCACAATTTTAAAACACTATCTCTATGATCTTAGACAAAGCATTTAACTGTTCTCAGCCTCGTTTTTTTTTTTCATGAAATGTTTTAATTTTGTTTAGGTGAACAAATACAAACCAAATTGGGTTCCTATTTAATAGCTAGCTGTTTAATACAGTGATTTCCTGGCTTTGCTCACCACTTTCATATGTGTCAGCATTCTGTTTCCATTGATGTGGCTCCCCTTCATCCCCTGATCCTCTCATCTTTGCTTTTGGGGTAAATGTTGACCTTTTGGTCTCATACTGCTGTTATTGTGTGCCATCAAGCCCGAAATGACCCATTGCTGACCCTTCAGTTGCTCTCATATATAGATGATTTTAATGGAGTACCTCACTTACAGGATTACTGTGTCTTTTATAAGTCAATCTATTATTTGGCTGAAAAGTGACCTCAGGAATAATTTCAGTTCATTGGAAGTTTTTCTACTATGCAAATCCATTTTGTTGAGAGGCTTCCTCTTGTTCTCTTACCCTGCAAGTTTCCTAGCATGATGTTGCTTGATGTCTTTTTCCAAGGACTGATTCCTTATGAAAAAATAATTAAAATATATGAGATAAAGTTTGACCATCCTTGCCTCTGAGGAGTACCCTGGTTGCACTTTCTTCAAGATAGTGTTGTTTGCTCTTTTGACAGTCCATGAGATATTTGGTTCTCTTGACACCTCAAAGGCATTGATTCCTATTCTGTCATACTTAGTCACTGTGCAACTTTCAGATATATAGGAAGTAATTGAACAGACCATGGCTTGGATCAGATACACCTGAATCTTTAAACTGACATCTTTTCTCTTTAACACTTTGTAGAGGATGTGGGCAGCAGACTTTTACAATGCAACACTTCTTTCAATTTCCTACCTGCTGTTACCCTCAGTATTAATCACAAATCCAAGTAAAATTAAATTGTTGGCAACTTCAACCTCTTGTCAATTTTCAATATTGCATATCTGTCCAATGGTGAGGATTTTTGTCTTCTTGATGATAAGATGTAGCCCATACAGAAGGCTGCTGTCTTTGATCTTCTGAGAGAAATGAAACTGGGGTCAACTGTCTGCTTTCATTTACTGATAACAGCAATGAGTTGTCATTGTAGAACTTCTCTTCTAAATACAGTTTCGATGAAATTGTGAATCCAAGTGCCCTGGTCTCTTTTGGACAAGTTGTGAACAAAAATAATCTAGATAACCTCCCTGGAATTTGAGTTCTGAGTGGATTGAAACAAAGATTGAAAAAAGATCCAAAGTTTTTTTATCATGATGCAATTGAGCCATTCAGCTGACCATTATTTTATGACACTCTTTTCTGTCATTTCTGAGGTGGTATTCCACCTCCTCCCCCCCCCCCAAATTTTATCATCTTCCTCAGGTTTCTTGATATTCATTTTTGCTCAGGCAAGTCTCTGTGATCTGCAGCTCAGAAAAGTCTTATGAGATCTAGGAGGGATTGTTGCTGTTAGAAGACAGAAAGGGAAAGTTAAAGAATACAGTAAATAAGAGAATAAAACAAAAGCTATTTCAAAACTATTCCACATCAAGCTTTTCTTTGATGAAACTGATAGTCCTTGGTTTTAGTCCTAGGTCCTTTATCCACTTTTGAGTTGGTTTTTGTGTATGGTGAGAGGTGTAGGTTTTGCTTGAGTTTTCTGCAGATAGTTTTCCAATTTTCCAACACTACTTATTAAAAAGGCTGTCATTGCTCCACTTACCTGATTTCACCTCCTTGTAAAAAAAATCAGTTGAACATAGGTAGATGAGCTGATTTCTGGATTCTCAATTCTATTCCATTGATCTATGTGTCTGTCATTGTACCAGTACCACGCTGTCTTGACCACCATGACAGTGTAGTAGGATTTGAAATCAGGGAGTGACAGGCCTCCTACCTTGTTTCTCTTTTTAATGAGTGCTTTGCTTATTCACGGTCTCCTTCCATTCCAAATAGAATTGGAAATTGCCTTTTCCATCTCATTGAAGAATGGAATTGGTGTTTGTATTGGGATTACATTGTACATATAGATTGCCTTTGGTAGAATTGTCATTTTTACAATATTGAGTCTTTCTATTGAAAATAAAACCTTGGAAGAACTCTAGAAGCCCTAATCCACAACATGAACAGTCTTCCAAGCATCCTGAAAAACTGACAACCAGGAGAGGACAAAATAGATGAATGGAACCTTCTAAGAATAAAATCCCTATGCACGTTCCAAAAACTTCTCCAACAAGGTAAAAAGGAAAGCCACAGACTGGGTGGGGGGGAGGCGGTGGAAATTGGTAATGACATGTCTGATAAGGGACTTATATCTAGAATTTATAGAATATTTGACTACCACAACAAGACAAAGGTAAACAACCCAATCGTAAATTGGGCGCAGGATACAGACACTTTATGAAAGAAGACATTCGGATAGCAAAAAAAACCATGAAGAAATGTTCAAAATCTCTAGCTCTAAGTGAGTTGCAAACCAATACATCTATGTGATACATCTCACCCCAGTAACAAAAGCAAAATTCGACAGAGCAGCAAACAATAAACGCTGCTAAAGTTGTGGAGCTGGAACCCTTATTCACTGTTGGTGAGAGTGTAAAATAGTGCAACCACTCTGGAAGGCAGTATGGCGCTTTCTCAAAAAGTTAGAAATAGAAATACCATTTGGCCTACCAATTCCACTGCCACCCAAGCAGATATATGCACACTCATGTCTATTGCTGTCTTGTTCACAATAGCAAAGAGATGGAAACAACCCAAATGCCCATCAACAAACAAATAAATAGAGAAGCTGTGGTATATTCAAACAATGGAATATTATGCAGCACTGGAAAAACAAGGGACTCATTATACAAAATAGGTGACCCTAGAGGACATTATGCTGAGTGAAATATCTCAGTCACAAAAGGACAAATACTGCATAATGCCACTGTTATAAAACAGGACTAAAATCAGGATTGGGGGAAACTAAGAAAAGAAGGGATAAATAATGTGTACAGCATTGAAACAGATGAGTGAAAGAACTGCTTAAAAGGAATATATGATTAGGTATTATTTACATTACTAGAGTCCATAATAAGAGCTGTCTAATAAAGTGGACTGGGGTGGGGATGGGGAATTGTACAACAAAGAAAGAATTTTTTTTTTCAAAGAGAAAAGCAAACTGGGGTGAGCAGGGAAGAAAATGTGTGACAATGAATGAATGGAAATCCAAGGTCTCTATAAACTTTCATTAAGATCTCAATTAACTCCCCCCCAAAAAAACCCTTTTCCACATCAAAAGGAAAGGATTGTGACATTAAAGAGAGCAGGCAAGGTAGATGGAACTTCAGCTAAGCAACACAGTGTAATTGTTTTTCTGCAACAAAGAACTCCTATATCCCTAAACCTTTAGTAAAGTCAACTACACACAAAAACACTATGTATGTATGTGTAGGGAAAGTGAAAATATGAGCATGAATTCCACATTCACAATATCGTTCTGTGAAACAGTGACAACTTGTGTGGACATGAGAAATAAATTCAATGATGACAGTAGTTTAATATGTGAAGTAACCATGAAAATATAAGCATCTCTAGGAATTTCTAGACATATTTCATAGAGCTTCCATAGGCCGAGGAATGGGAATTTGAGTTTGTTTTGCTAAAGTGTTTTTCAGGACAGAATGATCTATAAATTGACATCAGCTTTATGCATCTATACCTTAGAAAGACAGACCGCTGCAAGTTGCAACAACATGGTAATGTTAGATTCTTTGTGTAATGAGATTCCGTACAATCTTTACTTTCATCATTGTTATTGCTGTCAAAAAAGTGTCATACAGTTGATTTTCATTCATGGCAATCACATTCCTTATTTAGTAGAATTGTTCCACGGGATTGTTCTTGTCAGCAGTCTTTATCGAAGCATATTGTCAGACCTTTTCTCCCACAGTACTCCTGCTGTTGTTGTGATTCAGTGTTGTTGGGTCAACTACTACTTCTCAGAGCAGCTCTGAGAACCACAGCTCTGAACCTTGCCCCATCCTATACCGTTTTCATTATCTCTGATATACTTAAGCTCATTCTTATATTCACTATGTCAATTCATGCTGTTGAGACTCTTCCTCTCTTTTGTTGACCCTCTGCTTTTCCCTGCATGATATCCTTCTCCAAGCACTGGCTGGCCTCCCCTGACAACATGCCCAAAGTGTGTGAGATGAAACCTCATCATGTTTGCCTCTAAGGAACACTCTGGTTGCACTTTCTCCTCCAAGGCAGACTTGCTTTTATGTTTGACAGTCTGTGGAGTTGTTACTACTCTTCTCCATCATCACAATTCAAAGGCATCAATTCTTCTCTGGTTTTTCTTATTCATTGTCCAACTTTCAGATGCATAGGAAGTAATTGGGGGGGGGGGAGTCTTAAACCAGCCACTTATCACTCTTTAAACTGACATCATTGGTCATAAGCACTTTGGAGAGGTCCTTGACAGGAGACTTTCCCAATACAATCTTTTCATTGCTTGACTGTTTTTACCATGGGTGCTGATTGTGGATCCAAGTAAAACGAAATCATTGACAACTTCAATCTTTTTTCCATCTATCATAAGGCTGACTATTGATCTAGTAGTAAGTATTTTTGTTTTCTTGATGTTGCAATGTAAACCGTGTTCAAGGCTATGGTCCTTGATCTCCTTCCTGCAGCAAATGTTTCAAGTTTTGGTTTTTTTTTCACTTTCAAGGAACAAAGTTGTATCATCTACATAATGCAGGTTGTTGAAGAGCCTTCCTCCACTCCTAATGTCTTCCTATAATCTAGTTTCTCAAATTATTTTCGCAGCATGCAGATTTAATAAATAGGGAGGAAGTATACATCTGGCACAAACTTTTCCTGATTTTAAACCACACAGTATTTTTTTGTTCTATTTGAACAACAGTGATCGGTGTATAGGTGTCACATGAGCACAACTAAGTGTTCTGGGATTCCCATTCTTCTCAATTTTATCACTAATTTGTTCTAATCTACACAGTACTATTGTTTGTTGTTGTTGTTAGGTGCAGTTGAGTTGACTACAACTCATAGCAAACCTGTGAACAATAGGTCGGAACCTTGCCCTACCCTGAGCCAGTCTCACTGACTCCAACACATCCTGCATTACCCTAGTCAATTCATCCCATCCAGGGTCTTCTTCTCCTGTGCTGTCCCTCCACCTTTCCAAACATGATGTCCTTCTTCAAGAACTTGTTCCTCCTGGCCACATGTCCAAAGAGATGCGCCTTCCAAATCCTTGACTCCAAGGAGAAACTTGGTTTCATCATCCCCGATACAGACCTGGTTTGTTCTCTTGGCAGTGCACAATATGCACAGTATTCTACAGCACCACAACTCACAGGCATCACTGCTTCTTCTTTTAGATAACATCAACCTCCCCAAATTTTATGTTAGTTATTGTTGTTGCTGTGGACTGTCATGTCAGAACTGACTCATAGCTGATCCTCCAGTGGGCTTTCACAGGCAGTAAGTCACAAAGGAGATTACCCATCTTTCTCCCACATTATGTTAACAGTAGAGTACAAATGGTTGCACCAACTAGTCACCTTTATATCATGCAACAGATTTCCAGAATTTTTTTTATAATTCTATAAGAAGCTGTCTGTTACAAAATGTCACATGCCAATCCATTTAATTTTGCCAATACTTAATATGTCAATATTTACGTGTTCCACTTCTTTCTTAATGTTACCTAGTTTCCCTACATTCACGCTTCTCATATTCCATGTTCTAATCATTCGTTTCTGCTTACAACAGTTCCTCCTCCCTTGTTTTTCCAAATTTGAAGGCTCAGCCTCAGTTGCCATATCTGTTATTCCACTCTAAATGTGCTCTATTGTGCGTAGCATTTTTTAAGGTCTTCTATTTTGGAAGTGGATGGCTGATCCTTCTTCCTACTCTGTATTAATTTGGATGCTTAGCTTTTGAACAATATCTGACAGACAAGAATTTTATTGAAAGGAGCAGATGAAAGACACTTCCAGTTAAAGAGATAACTAATATATTCAGTAAGCCCCTACACTGACACCGCCAGTGTGTATGTCTGTCTTGTCCCTTCCCTTTCCCTGCTACACCAGCATCCCTTGCACTCCCATCTGCCTCGTCTCTAAGTCTGTCTTAGGGATGGTGAAACCAAGCTTCTTCTTGGAGGCTAGGATTTTGTAGCTCCATCTCACATGCTTTGGGCACATGGTCAGAAGGGACTGGTCCCTGGAGAAAAACCTCATGCTTGGAAGGGTGGAGGGACAGTGCAGGAGATAGGTACAGTAACTAGGGCAGTGGGGGTGAGACAGGCTCAGGACAGTGCAGGCTTTAGAGCTGTTGTACATAGGGTCTCTATGAGTTGCAGGCCACTCAACAGCATATAACAACAATGACATAACAAGCTGTAATAAGATTGAAATCAGGGTTGAGGGAAGACTGAGAAAGAGGGGATAAATAATGTATACTACATTGAAACAGATGAGGGAGAGAACTGTTTAAAAGGAATATATGATTAGGTATTATTTGTCATGATGAGTCCTAAATGAAGGCTGCATAGTGGAGTTGACTTGGGGTCAGGGATTGTATAACAATGAAAGAATTTTTCTTTTACTTTTCAAAGAGAAGAGTGAATTGGGGTGGAGGGGTGGGCAGGAAGAAAGTGCAACAATGAATGAATAGAAACCCTAAGTCTCTGTAAACTTTCATAAAAATTAATAAAAAAAGAAGCTGTAATAAGCAAAATAATATTTAAAAATCAATGACATATATGGCCTTTATGAATCACAAGATAGTAAATGAGGGCCAAATTATAGTGTGTGCAAAGTACCTTTTAAATGTAAGAGGTTCGTGTCAATACACCCTTCTATTTTCAGGACTTAGGCTGTTCATCAGGCCTATGCTGGGCACCCGGTGGACCATAACTATTGAATCTGCAAGTGGTCATGGAGTGGAGCAGGACTGGCTAGATAGAGTGTTCTTCTGTTGTGCAGGGATCATGTAAGTCAGAATCAACTTAAAACTAAGAACAGCAGCCACATCCATAATAAAACACTCTGGGTAGAAAAACCACATACAAATAGCCTGAGTGACCAGGTATAAAGTGAGTGAATGTGTATTTGTAATTTCAGATTGTAATAATTATCGGTTGCTGTTGAGTTAGTTGATTATGATACATATAATAACCCATGTGACAAAGTTAACTTTGTCAAAATTAACTTAATGGTTTAACGTATGGTTAACTTATAGTTTAAACTCCTGTAGGTTAAGCTCTCATACATCTCTATGGATTGATTCTCTCTTTCAGTTAGGACTCCAAGGTGCTATCTTGTCTTCCATGACCATTCCTAAAGAAACAGCTCCTTAGTATCATATATAATTATACTCATATTAACTAGTAAGCTCATCTACACAAGCACTAGGGACACACACAAAAAAGCAGAAACAATATATGTACAGAGCATAACTGTGCTCTACAGAGTTTTCAAAATGGTCACCTAAAGGAAGCCTATCGTCTGCGGTGGCTTTAAGTTCTTTATCTCTCAGCTTTGGTTTAACTGTTTACGCAATGAAGGGGCTGCACAAAGTGTTGTTCCATCTGTCCCCTTTCCAAACACCACCAGCACACTGCTGCTTTGCCACCTCCTCGTGCTGTCTTGTAGAGCATTGTCATAGGCAATGCCATCTCTCACCTCAACTAATCTTTGCTTTCTGCAGAAGGGGCCCCACAGTGATCTCCCAGACGTGTGTGTGTGTGTGTGTGTGTGTATGTGTGTGTGTGTGTTGTACATCTACCAGTTTAACTATTTTAAAATGTACAATGTAGCTGTGTTAACTACAATCATGCTCTTGTATAACCATCATTGCTATTCCTTACTAGAACTTGTCCATCACACAGAAGAGACACTCTCTGCCCCTTAAGCAACAACTCTCTAACTCTTACCTGCTTTACCTTTTCCTCTTCCTCATGCCCTGTTGTTATTAGGTGCCTTTGAGGCAGCCATGACTCCTCGTGACTCTGTGAACAATGGATCTGAACCCTCTTCTATCCTGAGCCACCCTCATAATCTCTGATATTCTTGAGCTTATTTTAACAATCATTGTGTCAATCCATCTTGTTGAGGATTTTCCTCTTTTTGTCCCTCTACCTTTACCAGCAATGATATCTTTTTCCAAGGACTTACCTCTCCTGATAACATGCCTAAAGTCTATGTTGTTGTTATGTGCTGTCGAGTCGTTTGCGACTCATAGCGACCCTATGCACAACAGCCCTAAACCCTGCTCTATCCTGCGCCAACCGCACCGCCTCTGACACACCCATCCCGATTACCCCAGTCACCGAATCAATCCATCTCATAGAGGGTCTTCCCCTCCTGTGCTGTCCCTCCACCCTCCCAAGCATGATGTCCCTTCTCCAAGGACCCTTCCCTCCTGGCAACATGTCCAAAGTATGTCAGACGAAGCCCCAGAATCCTTGCCTCCAAGGAGTAGCTTGGTTTAATCCTCTCCAAGAGGAATCTGTCTGTTTTCCTGGCAGTCCATGGTACATTCAGTACTCTTCTTCAGCACCACAGCTCAAAGGCATCAACTCTCCTTCTGTCCTCTCTAGTCATTGTCCAACTCTCTGATGCATAACAAGCGATTGCAAATACCATGGCCTGTATCAGGCGCACCCTAGTCTCCAGAGAGACACCGTTGCTCTTGATTACTTTAGAGAGGTCTCTAACAGCAGACTTTCCCATCGCGATACTCTTTTTGATTTCCTGACTGCTGGTGCCAAGAGTGTTGACTGTGGAGCCAAGCAAACTGAAGCTGTGAACAATCTCAATCTCTTCGTCATCCATCCTGATTCTGCCAATTGGTCCAGTGGTGAGAATCTTTGTCTTTTTGACATTGAGCCTCAGTCCATACTGAAGGCTGCAGTCCTTGACCCTTTGCAGCAAGTGCATGAGGTCCTCCTCAGTTTCAGCAAGCAGGGTTGTGTCATCTGCATAACACAGATTGTTAATAGATCTGCCACCAATCCTGGTGCCACAATTCTCCTCATAGAGCCCAGCCTCTCGGTTAATCTGCTCTGCATACATGTTGAAAAGGTATGGAGCCTGGATGCATCCCTGGCGTACACTCTTCCCAATTTTGAACCATGCAGTGTTACCCTGCTCTGTTCTGACTACTGCCTCTTGGTCCAAGTATAGGTTTCGCATTAGCACGATTAAATGTTCTGGGATTCCCATTCTTCTCAGAGTCAGCCACAGTTTGTTATGAGCCGCACAGTCAAATGCCTTTGCATAATCAATGAAGTCTATAATGGCCTCTAATCTACTTCCCCCCCTTATAAGTTAGGTCTTTGCTATAAGTGGAATCATATTATTTGTTTTCTGCCTGGCCTATCCTACCAACTTTTTTGAGGCACATGTGGCAACCAGATAAACCTTCCCACAACCCCTTGCAGCTGAGGGACAATTGTCACAGTCTGATCTGCAGCTGGTCCTAGGGTGGCACAGAGCCGGTCAATGTTCTGTCCACCAATGTAATACTGCTCTGTACTTTATGTGGTGGAATTACACCCAGCATCCAGCACAGCAGCCTCTAGCGCCCAGCTGGGACAATTATTTGTGTCACACAAATAGGGCCTTCTGAGTAAGTGTTGGTGACCACAAGATGATCCTTGGGTAAGATGTGACCATCATTTCTGGATCCTTAGTCTCACAAAGAGGGCAAGTCTTTGGAGTTCTTCCCTGGGCTAAGACCTATTTAGTGGCCACCTCCCCTGGGATTCCTGGTAAGTTCTTAGGGACACATCAGCTCATAGAGGGAAGTTTTAGGAGCCACTATCAGCCTTGATATTGCTCTGCCAACTCTGTGGAGTGTGAGCGTCCCTGTGAGTTATGAGACTTTATCCCTGATGGGGATAGCAGATGTTCAGGACTTAATGTCCACCAACAAGTTCAAAGCTCACTCAGACATTTGACTGATGAGTATCAGGCTTAGCTCAAGTTCAGATCTGTCTCCCTACTCTCACATTTCCTTATACCCTGGTGAAAGTGTCTTCACCTGAATTTCCACGTCACTCTTTATAACCCTCATTTATATTGTGAGTTGTACTTCAAAAAGTTCAGTTCCAAAAACAGATCCCAGAGGAACTTGGAACTAATAATGTTTGTTTACCATAGCGGCTTATAAACCATCTATAAAGTAAATTTTTCCTTCATCTTTTACTTCAAAAAGTATTTATTAAACAGCTACCTAGGTCAGATATGTCAAGAAGACAAAGATTCTCACCACTGGGCCAATTGGCAGCATCAGGATGGATGGTGAAGAGATTGAGATTGTTCACAGCTTCAGCTTGCTCGGCTCCACAGTCAACACTCTTGGCACCAGTAGCCAGGAAATTAAAAGGTGTATTGCCATGGGAAGGTCTGCTATTAGGGACCTCTCCAAAGTACTGAAGAGCAATGGTGTCTCTATGAAGATTAAGGTGTGTCTGATAGAGGCCATGGTCTTTGCAATTACTTGTTATGCATCAGAGAGTTGGACAATGACCAAGGAGGATAGAAAGAGAATTGATGCCTTTGAGCTGTGGTGCTGGAGAAGAGTATTGAGGGTACCATGGACTGCTAAGAAAACAAACAGATTCATCCTGGAAAGGGTTAAACCAGGCGGCTCCTTGGAGGCAAGGATTCTGAGGCTCTGTCTAACATACTTTGGACATGTTGTAAGGAGATACCAGTCCTTGGAGAAGGACATCATGCTGGGGAGGGTGGAGGGACAGCGCAGGAGGGAAAGGCCCTCTATGAGATGGATTGATTCAGTCACTGGGGTAATCGGGATGGGAGTCAGAGACAGTGTGATTGGCACAGGACAGAGCAGAGTTTAGGGCTGTTGTGCATAGGGTCGCTATGATTTGCAAGCTACTCGACGACACATAACAACAACAAGAGGTCAGATATTGTACTAGACACTGGGGAGATAGTGATAAACGAGACTGAAGTCTATCTCTGTGCCACTTGGGCTTAATGAGGGAGACAAACATAAACTTACATATCAAATATCAATTTAAAGACTAAGGTGCACCTTATCTAAGCCATGTTTTTTTTTTCAACTGCTTCCTACACATCGGGAAGCTGCACCATAAAGAAAGATGACAGAAGATTTGATGGCTTTGAATTGTGGTGTTGGAAGAGTTCTGAATAACCAATTAACTGCCAGAAAACAAACAAACAAAAAAAATAAACAAAACCCCAAACAAAACAGGTATGTCTTAGCGAAAGTGTAACTATAGTGCCCCTAGAGACAAGGATGGTGAAATTTTGTTTTCCATGCCTTAGGGATGTTTTCAGGAGGCACTAGTCCTTGGGGAAAAAAACCCATCATAATGGGAAAGATGGAAGGTTTAGAAAAAGAGAGGAAGAACTCAACGAGATGAATGGACACAGTGAGTGTAGCAATGGCCTTGAGAATGTCAGAGATCGCGGGATGTTATAGGACAGGCATAGCTCAGATTTGTTGTTCATAGCGTTGCCATGTGTCATAGTCTACTCCATGGCACCTAACAATTCCAGAGTAAATTTCTAGTACTGGTGAGTGCCTTGCACTTGTGCGATCTGCAATAAAAGCACGGGGGATGAGAGTGAGAGGGCTGTAGCTGCAGTTAGCTGACATTGAGCCACCTCCCATCCGTAATGACTCGAGCACACATGAGCAATGTTCCTCCTTTCTTAGTCATCTCCATAATCAGATGTAGATTGGGCTGTTTGAAACTCATAGTGTTTTCATTGGGTGATATTCCAAAGTAGATCAGGCTTTTCTTTCTAGTTAATACTGGTCTTGAAATGCCACTGAACTGTTCAGAACAATAGCAGCACAGAAGCCTCCCTTGACAGACAGATGGTTGCACGTGAGAGATATTGGCTGGGAATTGAACGCACATGTCCTGAGCAGAAGGCAAGAACTGCTTGTTCAGGTATACAGAGCTTGTGGTATAGTCCCTAGCTTGCCATGCTGCTCACCGGAAGGCCTAGAGTCTCTGGTGTTTGAAATCCTTGTCTTGTCTGGGAGAATGATGGCCATCTATGAAACCCAATGGAGGGTTACTATCAGAATTGACTCCATGGTGGTGAGCTTGGTGTTTGAGTATTTCCTATTTGGATGGTCAGAGAGTTCTCAATGATATGGCCACGCTTGGGCAGAGACTTGAGTGACTTGAAGGATGCGTGCTCCAGGCAGAGGGGTTCCCAGGAAGGAATGGTGGGAATGCAGCTGGCGTGTCATGTGATAAGAAGGGGGAATGAAGGAGCTGAGAGTATGGGAACATGAAGGAGGCAAATGGCACCTAATTGAAGAGGCTACAATGAGGTGAACTGGATCCTGTTCACGGAATGAGGACAAATGTTTGAGCAGGGAATGTGCCCTGGGCTTTGCCATATAAAATGACTGGGAGAGGGGCAGGGTCAGAAGCACTGAGGTTGCTCAGGTGATTTTTAGAGCAAAAAGATAGCAATGTCTTCAGCTACAGTGGTCACAGAAGGATGTGAGAGGTAAAACTCAAGGTAGAGATAGATAGGGGTCTAAATACTCTGGACTCGGAAATATTTCACATGTTTTTTTCCTTATTCTCTTTTTATGTACCATCAAATCGGATCCAGCTAGCACAGGAGGAGATTGCCCCTCCTCCAGGGGAGCATCACATGGATTCCAACCATGTGCCTTCAGGATTGCAGCACAGCTTCTTGCCACTAGGCCACCAGAGCTGCCTTCACTCTTTTATTTTTAAGTTCTAGGAAGAAGGCAGACTCTCAGTTTGAAAAAGAACTCCTTTCTGTTGCCAGCATGACTAGAAATCTGGGCTGGGTGAACTACCAACAGGGTTTAAGGGTCAGCTAGATCTACTTGCCAGCAGGCCCTGCTACTTGAAGGAGTAGAGAGAATGGAGAAGGCTGAGTACTAGAGACACCATGACAACTGATCCCAGGGCCCAGGCCATCCCCACTTCCCATTCTCCCTAAAGCTCCTAGCCAGGTGGTGCCTGGGCTGGGATTCTGGCAACAAAAAGCGCTGAGACCAACGCTGCAGCACCAGCAGCTGCTACAGCCCCATGCCCTCTCCCTGGGCTGAGGACTGGGTTGGATCAGAGCAGTACTAACTCAGCCCCTGGCCAGGTCTTGCTCTCCAGGTGTGCTGAAGAGGACAGGAACACAGAGGTGTGCTCCTCAAGGAAACAGGACACCTTCTGGAGCCTCCAGGGTTCTCGGGGAAACAGCTGGCTGTGCACTTTTCCTATGGAAGCCACCCCCTGCCAGCCAGTGGAACTTCAGGGCTGATGCTGCCCTCTGAACAGAACCAGATCGCTCCAGCTCCCGAGTGTCACTTTTATTTACTCACTTTTACTGAGTGCTTCCCCAGGAACAGCGACTAAAATGCTCACATAAGGATCTGAGGAGATTTATTCCACTTCCTTCTTTGTGCTCGTTTAAAAAAAAGAAAAAAAGCAAGCATGTAAAAAAGGATGCTGGGAGGTGATCCAGAACAGGCCCAGCCGAGAGAACTCAGAGCTCATCCGCGGAAACTGCCAAGGGGTGTTTATTACCATCAGAGGAAAGCCAGATGGCTCAGCCTACTGGTCAGAGCTCTCAGAGTCCTGATAAGCCTTACTGCATCTCCCAGCCACTACCTCACCCACCTCCCTCACTCAAACTTATCCTTCCAACCTGGCATGTCTCAACATCTTCCCTGCAACACCCGTACTTATTTTTTGGAACTACAGGTCTCTTGTTTACGTGAAATGTCCCTTCAACTTTCCCAGAGCATCTTTATTCAGCATGATATACAGCTGAAGTCTTAGGCTTAGCAAAGTCTGTCCTCACCAGATTAGCTCAAGAAAATTCCATATGGAAGAAAGAATGATGCCCCTGTTACCCTAAAGCCCATATTCTAATCCCTGAAACCTGTGAGTGTTGTTGTTGGGTGTAATCAAGTTGACTATGACTTGTAGCAACTCTGTGAATGACAGGTCTGAACCTTGACCTATCCTGTGCCATCCACACCAGCTCTGTGGATGGCACTATGTTTGAGTCCATTGGTATAGTCACTGTGTCAATCCATCTTGTTGCCGGTCTTCCGTTCTTACTCTGACCCTCCACCTTGCTCAGTATGACATCCTTTTCCTGACCACAAGCCCAAATTATATGAGACAGAGTTTCACCATCCTTGTTTCTAAGGCGCACCCTGGTTGTACATCCTCTAAGACAGACCCGTTTGTTCTTTTGAAAGTCCATGGGATAGATATTCAATACTCTTCTTTAAGACCACAATTCAAAGATATTGATTCTTCTTCTGTCATCTTTTTTCTTTGTATAGCTTTCAGATGCATAGGCAGTAACTGAAAAGACAACAGCTTGCATCAGGCACACTAAAATCGCTAAACAGACATTGTTGCTCTTTAGCATTTTGGAGAGGTTCTTAACAGCAAATTTTCCCCAATGTAACATGTCTTTTGATTTCTTGGTTGCTGTTACCATGGATTACCTTATATGGCAAAAGAAACTTTGTAGATGTGGTTACACTCTCAAACATGCTGCCATCAAATCTCAGAGGCACTCTATTAGGTTCCTGAGGCTGCAAACCACAACAGAAGGGTCTGTTCATCTTTCTCTCCAAGAGCCACAAATGCATTCAAACGTCCAGAAACATATAACCTTTGGATGGGCTGAATAACTTGCTAAGGATTATGCCACCAGAGTTAAGGATCATAAAATGGAGAGACAGTTCTTTATTTTCTGGATTGGTCCTTTTAATAAGCCAGATTAAGGGAGTAGGGGGATGGAAGAGATGTCATAATGGAATGAAAAATTGGAATGATGTGTTTTGAAGATGGAAGAAGGGTCACAAGCCAAATAGTGCAGAGAAGCTGCTGTTGTCAAATGTTGTTGAGTGGATTTTCAACTCACAGCAGCCCCAAGTAACACAGTAGAACTTCCCCACAGAGTTATCAGGGCTTTGTTTATTATTTTTTTTATTTGCTTGCTTACAAAGTTTGTATACATTATGTTTCCCACTATTCTTCATTCATATTGTGTTTCATATAATCATTACCATTCATTATATTTTATAAAATTAATCACCTTTGGATTATGCCCACCATTACCATGTCTTTTCAGGTCTCCATCAGTTCTTTCCTATTTCCTTTACCCACTCCTCCCTCCAGCCACCAAATTGTGCAACCCTGTGATTTTCCCCTACCTATCCTTACCCCTTTGAAACCCCTACTTTCCTCCTTGGATCCCATACATGTTTTACAAGTTAACTTTCTATTTTTACAATAAGAGTCTTATGCAGTATTTATCCGTAGGAGATTGAGTTTGTTCACTCAAAATCACTGGCAAGAAGAGAGATGCAAATTAAAACCACAATGAGATACTCTCTCACCCCAGCAGCAGTGGCAAAGTTTAGCTTTAAATGTTAGAGAGCTAGCAGTGGCAAAGTTTAGCTTTAAATGTTAGAGAGCAAGCAATAAATGTTAGAGAGGATGTGAAGAGGTAGGAACTCTTAGACACTGTTGATGGGATTGTAAAATCATACAACCAGTATGGAAGGCAGTTTGACATTTCCTCAAGAAGTTGAACATAGAAATTTAATAACTCAGCTATTCCACTATTAAGAATATACTCCAAGTTAAATTAGAACTGAGACACAAATGGAGATTTGTATACCAATGTTCATAGCAGTGTTTTTCACCATTGCAAGATTATAAAACAGCCCAAATGTCCAGTCACAACTGAATGTGAATGTGGCACATTCACACAATGAAATACTATAAAGAACTCAGGAGCAATGATTTTGAAAAACACTACATAACTTGAGAGAGACTGGTGAGCTTTGATTTTTATGGAAGCAGAGTATCAAGTCTTTCTTACATGGAGTCACTTACCATTTTATCAACAGGGTTCCTCTAAATGCTAGAAAAGGCAAGGAAACTGACTTTTTGCTGAAGCCTCCGGAAGAAACACTGCCCTGATAATATTTTGATTGTAAACGTCTAACCTTTAGAATATATGTTATTTTAAATCATTATGTTTGGGATAATTTGTTATAGCTGCAACAGAAAACTAATACTCTCTCCATTTCCTGAATGCTTTTGCTCCTCATTTTTCTGCTTCATCACATAGTTCCCTAACTTCCCTTCAAAGCTTAAGATAGGCTATAAATAAAAGAAAATAAATTTCACTTCCACCTAGCTACGTCTAAATTATTGCAACCCTCCACTTGCTTTCTGGAGCTGTAAATCTCTTTGGGAGGAGACTGCTCATTTTCCTCTGGTGTCTAAGAGCTATTGACATTTTGGTTGCATGCATTATATACTATACCACATGTGCTCCTTAACATTAATCTTAATATTATTTTAATAAAATAAAAATAAATTACTATTGTTGTTGTTGTAGTATTACTATTAAGTTAGCATTTAATACACACTCGGTAAAGAGACTAAAGTGCATTCAATCCAAGCCATGGTTTTCACAGTTATTTGCTATGCACAAAGAGCTGGACAATGCATAAGGATGATAGAAGAATCAAAGCCTTTGATCTGTGGTACTAGAGAAAAGTACTGACCATACCATAGACTGTTACGAGAACAACCAAGTATGTACTGGGGAGGGTGAAACCAGGCTGCTCCTTAAAGGCAAGGATTTTGAAGCTCTTTCTGACATACTTTGGCATGTTGGAAAGAGGAGCCAGTCCTTGGAGAGGGATGTCATGGTTAGGAGGGCGGAGGGAAAGTGTTAGAGAGAAAGACCCTGGATAAGATGGAATGACTCTGACTGGGATAATGGGGGTAGGTGTGTCAGAAACCATGACTTTGGCTCAGGATAGAGAAGAATTGTACATGGATTGCTATTTTGTACATAGGATGGCACACAACATTAACAACAACAAATATCTAGAAAGAGACAAAAGTATGCAGATACAATGTTGCTGTTAGTTGCTGTCAAATTGATCCTATAAAAAACAAATCTGAATATCTCGCACTAGCATCACCACCTACATCATACTCACTGTTGTAGTCACTGTGAAAATCCATTTATTTGAGAGGCTTCCTCTCAACATTTCCTGGTATGATTGATTGACCTCTCTTGTCAACCACACCAAAATATGTGAGACCAGAGTTCATGATTCTTGCCTCTGATTGCATTTTTTCCAAGACTTACTAATTTATCCTTTTGTTAGTCCTTGAGCTATTCAATACTCTTCCCAATACCACACTTCAAATGCATCTACTCTGCAGTTTTCCTTATTCATTGTCCACCTTTCAGATGCATAGGAAGTAATTGAAAAGACCATGACTTAAAGGAGGCAGACCTTAATCTTTAAAAGAATATTGTTGCTTTTAATCACTTCAAAGAGATCCTTGAAAGCAGATTTTTCCTATGCAGCACATCTTCTGATTTCTTGACTTCTGGTACCATGAGTGTTAATTGTGGGCGCAAGTAAAAGTAAGCCCTTCACAACTTCCCTCTTTTCTCTATCTAACATGATGTTGTCTATTAGTCCAGTTGCATGGATTCTGGGTTTTCTTATGTTAGGGTGTAATTTATATTGAGAGCCGTTCTCATTGATCTTCTGCAGTCAGTGACTCAAGTCTTCTTCACTTTCTGCAAACAAGGTTGTGTACTATCTGCATAACACAGGCTGTTGATGAGTCTTTCTCCAAACTCAGTTCCACATACTTGTTCATACAGTCTAGCTTCTCAAATTATTTTCTCAGCATACAGATTGAATAGGTAAAAAGAAAATATACAACCCTTACACACATTTTTTCCTGATTTAAACCATGCAATATTTCCTTGTTCTGATCAGACAACTCCTTCTTGTTCAGTGTATAGGTTTTGCATAAGCACAATTAAATGTTTTAAGATCACCATTTTTCTCCACGTTATCCTACATAGTCAATGTATTTGCATAATTAGTGGAACACAAGTAAACATCATTCTTCTATTCACTACTTTCAATTAAGATCCATCTGACATCAGCAATGATACTGTTTGTGCCACAGCCTCTTTTGAAACCAGTTTTAATTTCAGGCAGTTTCCAGTGTATGTGCTGCTGCAGTCATTTTTGAATGCTCTTCACCATGATTTTACTTATTGTTGTTGTGCACTGTTGAGTCAGAACCTACCCATAGCTGACCCTTCAGTGGGTTTTCGGAGGCAGTTAATTGCACGGGAGGAGTTTGCCCATCCTTATCCCCCATGATTTTGTTTGCTTATGTGATTAAGATGTTGTTTTATCATAAATTTCTACATTGTATTAGATCATCCTTTTTTCAAAATAAAATTTATTTTAATTGTTATTTTAACAAATATTTACACAGATGTTAGATTGTCATTCATTCATTCATTGTTGCATAATTTACCTCCCCTCCCTTCTTTCCACCACCCCCAGTTGATCTTTTTTTAAAAAAAATATTCATTCATTGTTACACAATTACCTACCTTCACGTCTCCTACCACAAACCTCTGTGCAATGATATATACCACTTATTCTGAGCTGTTGTCATGCATTATAATGCCCAATCATATTTTTTTAAAACAGGAACTAATATCAATCTCTTCCAGTCAGTTGGCCGTGTAGCTCTCGTCTATTGATATTCCATCCATTTCTGGGGCCTTATTTGTTTGTCCATGTATTCAGTACAGCTTGAACTTTTTTCTTCATTACATTAGTTTTTTATCATATACTACATCATGAAATGGTTCAGTGCCTACAAATTCTTGTTGGTACAGTAAAGGTCTATTCTTTTCATCTATTTTTAAATTTTATTTTATATTGGTTTCATATAAAATTTGTATACAGTATGTTTTATTCATCTTTATTGTGTTTCACACATTCCTTCATTCATGTGTTTCATAAGATCATTGTCATACATTATGCCTTATAAAATTAACCTCCATCCATCTAGGCCCTCTCTTTCCTCATCTTTTCAAATACTCACTGAATATTTCCTAATTCCTTCACCTCTTCCTTTTACCAACAAATTCTGCACTTCTTTGATTCTGCTCTCCCCCACCCTCATTCCCTTCCCCCCTCCTTTCTTTCTTTGTATATTTATACACATCTTACTATTATCCTTCTATTTTTACAATAATGGTTTTATGCAACATTTGTCCTTATGAGACTGAATTAGTTTACTCAGCATAATGCTTGATAGCCTCTCCTATGTAATATAGTATTTTTCAAAATCATTGCTCCTGAGTGCTGCATAGTATTCCATCATGTGAAAGCATGCTTACTGTATCATTTAAGCTTTTGTTTATCGACTCCTTGAGACTATGAGAGTAGTAGTCAATTCAAGTGTTGCAATTCAACACTTTGTTCTTCAATTCCTTCATATTGAGAAATGCCAAACATGGGTTTCTCCTTTTGCTTTTCTAATTCTAATTCCTTGCACATTTCATTGTAATAATTTGCTATGTCTTCTTGTGCTACCCTTTGAAACCCTCTGTTCAGTTTTCTTACTTCAACATTCCTTCTATTATTTTGACTTATTTTTTCCCAGTGCAAGCTTCTGAGTATCTTCTGATATTCATTTTGGCCTTTTCTTTTTTCTTTTTTGGTTTTTTGCGTTCGCCCCCTTCATGGATGATGTCCTTTATGACATCCTAAAATTCATCTGGACTTCAGTCATTAGTTTTAAGTGTATCATCTTGAGATGGTTTCAAAATTCAACTGGGATAGACTCAAGACATATTTTGGTTCTCATGGGCTTGTTTTTATTTTATTCACCTTCAATTTGAACTTGCATGTGAGTAGTTGGTGGTCTGTTCCACAGTCATCCCCTGGCCTTGTTTTGCTGGCATTGACCTTCTCCACAGTGTCTTTTTCAAATGTAGTCAATTTGATTCACTATGATAATCTGTAATCAATATAACAAATATATAAAAATATTAATACCTTCGAGCCTACCTATTGTTATTGTTGTGTACCACTGAGTTGGAACTGACTCATAGTTGACCCTCCAATGGGTTTTCAGAGGCTGTGAAAAGCATGGGAGGAGATGGCTCATCTTTCTGCCATGGAGAAGTTGGTGGATTTGAAACATATAACTTGTGGTTGACACCACAACTTCCTGCCACTAGGCACAACATATTACTTTAATAATTTTGTTATGTCCAGGAACTGTTCTTGCTTCTAGTAATATAATGTCAAGCAGGACATGTAGAGTCCTTGTCTTAAGAAGTTTACACTCTACTGAGAGAGGTGAGCATGAAACCATAATAAACTGTTATGAAGCACAGTGAATGTACTTCACAGAGGTAATTAAAATTAGTATATAGGATTGGGAAAGGATTTCTGGAGGAATTTACATTTAAGGTAAAATAAAAAAGATGGGTGTCAGGTGATGAGAGATGAGAGGGTAATGGAAGAGGGAACACATGAAAAAAGTGTAAAGTAACAGAGGATGTAAGAGACTTTCACATTCAGACACAAGTATTTCCAATATTTTTCACTAGGTTTTTTTGTGTAGATTATGAAAATTATGAATATATAATAGTGAAAAGAATGAGAATTCCAAAAGATTTGATTATGCTTGGGTGTAAACTATGTGAAGGCCAAGAGGCAGCCATTAGGACAAAAGATTTAAAATCAGGAGAGATGTATATTAGAGTTGTAGCTTTTCTCCATAGTAATTCAAGCTATATGTTAAACAAATAATCCAAGACACTGAGTTCTATGAAGGAGAGCATGTATTGAAATTGTAGGAACCTGTGATATACAGATGATACAAATGTGCTTGCTAAAAAATTAAGAGGATTAGAAGACCTATTTATGAAGACCCTAAGACTACAGCTTCCATATGAATGACACCTCAATATAAAGACAATACAATTCCTCACTGCTGGCCCAATAAGAAACACTATAAGTGGAGAAAATAATGAAGTTATCAAGGATTTTGTTTTATCTGGATATGCAATCAACACTCATGAACATACAGCCAAGAAATCAAAGGGTATATTGCATTTTAAAAAATCTGAAACAAACGAGTTCTTGAAAGAGTTGAAAAGCAAAAATTTTACCTTGAAGACTATGGTGCACCCGACCTAAGTCATGATGTTGTAATTTGTATTATATGCATGCAAATGCTGGGCAATCAATAAGAAAGACCAAATTTTTTTAATTAAAT
>NW_006399843.1:6965113-6968151 GCF_000299155.1 Elephantulus edwardii
CAACAATGAATGAGTGGAAGCCCAAAATCTCTGTAAATGTTTATGAAAATTAATAAAATATAATTATAGAAAAAAAAGAAGTCTGAGAAACTATGTAATAATTCACATGAGTTGATAAATGATTGGGGGAATGTAACATTTAAAATGCAAGGTTGGGTTCCTTCTCAGTAAGTGAGGAGAACACAGATACAAATATACTTCTGATGACAAGACAAAAAAGAAGCAACATGTACTTCAACCGTGAAACAGAAAACTGGTTGTCATCAGGCTTAGCCCCTACTCATGGTGACCCTATATGTGTCACAGAAGAATTGGCTCCATAGGGTGTTAATTTTACATTTTGTACAGCCATTCATATACATTGTATTTTATATAATTAATTACTATTGAGCAATGTCTATTATTAGTCTTCTCCCCCTCACCCAAATCCCCATTGAATCTTTCCTATCAACAGGATTTCAATATGTGAAAATTTTGAAGAATATTACCAGATCCTTCTTTCAAAGCACCTCTGGGTGTACTCAGCCACAACCACTTGGTTAACAGCTGTGTTCATTGTTTATCTCACCCAACGTCACTGTAAATAAGCTACATGATGATGAGTCCATTCCAATTCAAGTGATGCGGTGTAAAGCAAAGGAAACGCTAGATGGTGCTATGCTAGCCTCACAATCGACCTCATTGTCACTATATCATTTCATTTCATTGAAGGTCTTCCTTTTTTTTTCATTTGGCCCTTCGCTTTAACAAGCATAATGCCCTTTTCCAGGGACTTGCATCTTCTTATACAACACTACAAGTATGTGATATGAAGGCTCACAATCTTTACATCCAGGAAACATTCTTTCAAGATAGATGTGTTTGCTTTTTTGGTAGTCCATGATATATTCAATAATCTTTGCCAAAACTGCAATTCAAAGGCATCTATTCTTCAGTCTTACTTATTCACTTTCCAACTTTCATATGCAGATGAGACAATTGAAACCATCCTAGCTGGAGTCAGGAGTATCTTAGTTCTCAAAGTGATTGTCTTTGTTCTTTGGCACTTTAAAGAGGTATTTTGCAGCAGATTTGCCTAATGTAATACTTTGGTTTCTTCACTGCTGCTTCCATTAACATTGATTGCAGATCCAAGTAAAATGAAATCCTTGACAACTTCAGTCTTTTCACTAACATTTATCATGATGGTGCTTATTGGCCAGTTGTGGGGATTTTTGTTTTCTTTGGGTTGACGTGTAATCCTTCTTGAAGGTTCTATTTTTTTTTTTTAATCTTCATCAGGATATGCTTCAATTCTTGTTTCTTTTCAGCAAGCAAGGTTGTGTCATCTTTGCACAGAAGATTGTTAATGGATCTTCCTTTAATTCTGATCCACAGTCTATGTTATGTATATCAGTGTTTGGGGATTATTTTCATGGTATACATTATTGACCGAATATACTTAATGGATATAACTCTGAGAGACACTTTCCCCTATTTTAAGCTGTGCAGTATCCTCTTGTTCTGTTCAAAGGACTGCTTCTTGTTCTGTGTACAAGTTCTCTCACTCAGGCAACTGGGTGTTTCAGCGTAGCAACCCTCCCTCTGTTTGAAGGCACCAAAAGAATTACTATCAGAAACAGAGGGATCTTACCTTCTTTTCACTCAGTGTTAGATTTGGAACTATAACTGCTCAGGAGGATTTGCTCTCCTGACCCCAAATCTGGAGACTCAGAGAATTCACCAGGATTTCTAACTGAAATTTTTAGAACTTAAGTTCAGAGAATGCTTTCTAGCCAGCAGAAGGGGAAAATTTTTGGGAAAAATCACTTTCCTGAATTAGATACACAAATTCAGTACACAGGCCCAGCTTCAAGTGACAAAGTCAGATTATATCAGCCTTATCATGAAAGGCACAGACTGAAGGACTGTAACCCTGTGCAATTTCTTCTGGCAGGACAAGGCCAAGCTGCAGTTCTTGTCCTCAAGAAAGACCTCTTTTATGATTTCAGGGACAATCACAACCCAAGTTGAACTTCTTCTTTTTTTTTTTTAAATGCAGTAAAAAGTCGTGTTGCCCTCTGCTTCTCAAAGTCAGGGTATGCTGTCTCTTCTGGGTGTGTTTCTGGTTATTACTCATATGAAAGACTTTGTGAAGAGGCATGAAGCTTTATTCTGTGTTATGCCCCCTCTGGGAGCCTTACCTACACTGACTTACAGTCCTGGAGACCATCAGTTATCCGTTCATACAGAGGACTCAGCTAAAGAGGGGAGGGTATGCAGGCAACACAGCCACAACAGAGAACAGTTGGACAGTTTCCAAAACGTAGAAAGAAGTTGCACTGCAATCCCAAAGGCGCAAGGTTCAAATCCACCAGGTGCTCCGCTGTCGAAGGAGGGGCTGTCTCCTCCTGTGCAAGTCGGAACTGATTTGATGGAACACAAGGTAAAAACAAACTTTAAAAATAAAAAAAAGATAAAAAATAGAAAGTTGAACATGGTACTATCATGTTGTTTCATTGAGCTGGCACTGACTCAAACACTATGATTCCTATCATCCCCACAGTCTCTGCTGTGCACATTGTTGTAATCACTGCGTTGCTAATCTCATTGAGGGTCTTTCCCTTTTGCGATGACTTTCTACTTTTCCAAAGTATGGCAGACGAAGTCTAACTATGCTTGTTTCCAAGGAGCACTCTGGCTGTATGTCTTCTCTGGCAGATCTGTTTGTTTAT
Organism: Elephantulus edwardii; assembly: GCF_000299155.1. Classification (NCBI taxonomy): domain Eukaryota; kingdom Metazoa; phylum Chordata; class Mammalia; order Macroscelidea; family Macroscelididae; genus Elephantulus; species Elephantulus edwardii. The sequence goes on from NW_006399843.1 coordinate 6,967,828, forward strand.
TTGGCAGTCTGAGGTATATGAAATATTCTTCAAATATTCTTCACTAAGTCTTCAACCCAAAGACATTCATTAGTCTTCCTTATTTGTTGTCCAACTTTCACATGTCAATGAAGCAATTGAAAATACCATAGTTTTTGTCAGGTACATCTTACTTTTAAAAATTACGTTCTTGTTCTTTGGCACTTTTAAGAAGGTTTTTTATAGTAAATTTGCCATGTAACTATGTTGTTGTTGTTATGTGCCATCGAGTCGCTTGCGACTCATAGCGACCCTATCTATGTACAACAGCCCTAAACCCTGCTCTATCCTGTGCCAATCGCATGG
>NW_006399843.1:6968251-6980580 GCF_000299155.1 Elephantulus edwardii
AAAAAAAAAAAAAGAAAGAAAGACCAAATAATTGGTGCCTTTGAATTACTGTGTTGGCAAGGAATATCGCGTGTAGCATGGATTTCCAGAAGAATTAATATACCTGCCTTGGATGACGTGCAACCTTAGAATACTCCTTAGAAGGGAGGATCTGTTGATGTTACTTTTTATTAGAAGGGACCAGTCCCTGGAGATGGCTATCAAGCTGGGTAAATAAACCATTAACAAAAAGGAGGAAAACCCTCAACAGGATGAATTTACATAGTGGCAGCGACAATGGACTCAAAACAATGGTTTTGAAGATGATGCGAAACTAGACAGAGTTAAGTTCTGTTGTACAGAGAGTTACTATGAGTTGCAACTGACTTGACACCACCTAGCAACAATAATAATTATTCATTTTAGTGATACTCTGCCTATAAAGACGAGAGTTAATTTTTGCCTTGAGGACCTCATAGTTTAGGAGAGAGTTATTATATAGTCATTTAACTGTTTTACTCATTCTAAGAGTTACTTGATTTCATCGAAGCCCAAGTATTCTGCCTTGTGTCTCTATGTTGTTATTGTTGTTATATATCATTGAGTCAGAACTGACTTATAGTTGACCTGTCAGCTGATTTTGAGAGACAGTAAATCACATGAGAGATTCCCTATCTTTTTCCCGTGGAGTAGCTGGTGGAGTCAAACCACGTGCTTTTTGAGTTGACACCATAACTGCTTACCACTAAGCCACCAGAGCTCCCATATGTGACTCAGAGGATTCCCATAGGTGACTCTAAAAAATCTGGGGCATTTCGTAAACAAGCTATACAGGTGTCTCTGTTGATCCATGCAGTCCTGCCTCCTTGTTTGGACATGTCTAGAAATTGGGTCACTCAAACAGTATTTTGTTAAGATGTCCACAAAGAGAAACAGTGACTTTGGCATGGCCTTTGATGGTCCAGGAGCAGCTGCATTTTCTTCGTGGGTACAACTGGGCATTTCCTTAATATCTCTTCCTGCTAAACTCTTCTGGCCACTTCACTCTGTGGCTGTAAGAAAGTGGGACAGCCTTTTAAGGATCAGATGTCCTGGAGGGTCCTACAGAAGAAAACCTGGGACATGTACTCACTATTTCTTCCTCAGGGGGTGTAGATTCAATGGAGGAGAGAGTGTGAGAAGGCCAAGATGGTTTCTGGGGTAGCCTCTCTCTATACCAGAATCCTATCACTGTCTCCTCAGTCTTCAGACCCTGTCAGTCTCATTATTCACTCATGGAGATTTCTTTGCACAGATTCCCCATTCTCTCCTCTTTCTATGGGTACCCCTCCCCCAGTCCATCAGCTATGTCTATGAAACTCTGAATGCCAAATAAAACAAAGGTTCATATTCTTTCCCATGGAGCTTGTGGGCCCCAGGGAAATCACAGGGTGTTGCTTGACACCTGTAACAGAGTCCCTGAACAATTCGTGACAGTTAGAGTGATTTTCTCTGCCCAGAGCGCAGAAAAGGCCTCCAGGGGAGTGTTGCTTAACCTCAAAGTTGTCATATTCTTGTCTCAGCCAAGCCACCCTTTTACACCAATCTGTACTACAATCTTATAAGTGTTTTCCTAGCACTTTTGAATTACATGGTACAACAGAATAGAGGCAGGGGAGGTTGATTCTGTCTAGGGGGTTGTTCAGAGAAAGAAGTAAGGATGAGGTGATAGCTTTGCTCCTTGGCATTAGTTGAACAGTGCGCCTGGTGTCACAGAGCCCTGCGTCTCTTGTCCCATTACTGCACACAGTCACCTGTGCCACAGGTCAAATCTCCCCTGAATCACAATGCAGCATGTAATCAGAAGACAAGTGGAAGAAATTTTACCTTTAGAAACCAAGCCCAAGTACACATTCTGAGGCCACTGAGGTCCTTTAACTTCTTAGCTCTTTGGAGTGACCTCTGTACAGGACTTTGTTGTTGTTATGTGCCATTGAATGACCTGCAATTCATAATGACTCTGTGTACAATAGCTCTGAAGCTTGCCCTGTCCTGAGCCAGCCTCACTGACTCCGACACACCCATGCTCTTTGCCCCAATTACTGTATCAGTCTATCTCACCCGGTGTTTTGCTGTCCTGCACTGTCACTCCGCCATTCTGAGCATGATGTGCATCTCCAAGGACAGGTCCCTCCTGGCCATGTACCCAAACTATGTGAGACGGAACTTCAAAATCCTAGCCTCCAAGGAGAAAATTGGTTTCACTTTCTCTAAGAGAGATCTCTTTTGTTTTCTTGGTGGTCCATGGTATATTCAAGACTCTTCTCCAGCACCACAGCTCAAAGGCATCAATTCTTCCTCTGTCATCCTTAGTCATTATCTAGCTGAGAGTCAAATGAGCACTGTATGAGAAAATGCTGAAAAAATAGCCAATTCCTTACACATATAGATAAATGAAGAATAAAATAGTTTTCATTTTAAAAGTGATCTCTGGTGGTATAATACACAGAGAGTTTCCCTGCTAACCTAAAGGTGATGCAACTCTGGCAGTTCAAATCCACCACTGGCTCTGTGGGAGGAAGATGGGAAATCTCCTTCTGTGTGATTTGTAAACCTTGGGAACACAGTGGAGGGCCAGCCTTGAGTTGACAATGACTTGATGGTAATGATAATAAGAGTGGAATTCATTATCCAAAAGAAGAATACTAAAATCCAGCCTAAGGTGGCTGCCCTATGTAATGGCTGATTATTACTTTTCAGTTAGCACATTATAAGGAATTGCCCTGGCCAGAAATGCTTTATTTTAGTGAATGTGTGTCCCCAAATCCACATGTAAAGGGCCATCTAGGACAGAGGATGTATTTCCACACATAGCTGTCAGAAGGTTTCCTGAATGACATGACTCACTGTACTACTTTCTCCAAAACAAACCCCAAATATTAGAACCTCCATTATAGCAGATGCTCACAGAATGCAATATCAACAGCAGCCACTGTTTTTGTTGTACTGGAACCTTTTAGAACAAGGCTGGTGCTAGAGCAGACAGGCATTCCCCGTCCCCCCGACTCCACGGGGCTGACTCTCTCCTCTCTCTTTCCTTTGCCATTCTCTTATCCAGAGCCTCTTTCCCTACTCTCTGTACCATAATGCAGAAATCAAAAGAGAACACTGAGAAAGAAGGAGGCTCATGCCACACTCAGCTAAGTGAGAGAGTTGTTAACAGTGAGGTCAGGGAAGGTCAGGCAATCTGAGCGGGCCCTGCGTTGCCATGGAGTTTGTTGAATTAGACACAGAACAAGGAGATGCTGGTAAGATGAGGTGACCCTGGCTGCCCGAATTACATACTCTCCCTGCCAAAGGTGCACACACAAATTTCTGCTAGAAAAATCACCTGGCCTGGGTTTCTTTTTCGTTCATTTCTGAGGATTCACCCAGGATAGAATGGAATGTCCTGTGTTCAATGGGTATCTGTGTGACAGTTGAAAGGGAGAACCTGGCTCAAAGTGCTCAGACACCTTAGGATGGAAGCTGACCAATGAAGGGCAGTCACCAAGTTCAAAGTGCAAGAATATGGCCAGCATTTCTAGATGAAACTATTGTTTAGTGCCATCACATTGATTCTAACTCAGGGTCTATATGAATTGCCACTAGGATTTTCTAGGTTGTAACCTTTTCAGAAGTGTATTGCTACCTCTTTGTCCTGCAGAGTGGTGAGGTGGCTTTGAACCACTCATTCTTCAGTTAGTAGATAAGCACTTAACCATTTGTGTCACCCAAGAGACTTCCTTAAACCTTGTTAACCAGGTCTTGTAAACAAAGACAAAGTGTGTTGGACTTATTATGTGTCAAATTGGCTAGGCTATGGTTCTTAGTGGTTTTGCAGTTGAATAAAAATGCAATTTGGCAGTTTATAATGATGTAATGCTTCGTGTTGTAATTTTATGTGATTATCCAATGAGATGTAAGAGAGCTAGTGTGCGGTACAACACCCTTACTTTGATAATAGCTCTGACCCAATGCAAGAGGAGCTTCCCTGGGGTATGACCTTTTATCTTGCAAGAAATAAAAGGAGAGAGAAGCAAGCAGAGAAGGAGGGACCTGACTACCAAGAAGAAAGAAGAGCTGGGAGCAGAGCTTCTCTTTTGGATCTGGGTCCCTGTGCTGAGAATCTCCTAGATACAAGTCAAGACTGAAGCCAGAAATGTGTAGATCTCCAAAGAATGTTGGCTACAAATATGTTGAAAAGAAACAAGGGCCTAAAGGCCTTTACAAAGAAACAAGGAATGAAAAGGCCTTTACAAAGACCTGACATCCTAAATGTATTATCTAGTGCCTTAACCATGAAAGAGCAAATTTGTTTGTGTTAAATATATCCATGTGTAGTATTTCTATTAGAGTAGCACCAGATAATTAAGATATAGGTTCTTTACTCGCCACTGTCCATTGTCTACAGAGGGAACTGAAACTCATGGCAACCATTTGGTTTGAATTCTTAGAGTTTCTGGGTTTTTTTTAAAAACACTTTTAAAAAATTCTTTGACTAGTCTTTTTATTTTACTAGTTTATTTACAAAATTTGAATACATTGTTTTTCAGACCAGATTCTTCCTTGTGAGTTGAGTGAAAGATTATAGAGCAAATTTACTTTCCATTCAACAATTCACATGTTTTGTTTTCTGACATTGATTTCAACCCCCACAATATAATAGCCTTCTTCCCACTTTTCCCAGTGTTTACCATTTGTGTTCATGTTCTTTCCTCTCCCTTCCCGCCTTCTAACTTTTATACCTGGGCAAATGCTGCCTTTTCTATCTCAACTGGTTATTATTCTAAGGAATATGTTGTTGTTGTTGTTGATTGCCTTCGAGTCGAACATGATTCATAGCGATCCTATGGACAAAAGGCCTGAAGCCCCTCTACAACTAATGGCATTTATAAAAGTTCATAGAGTTTCCAGAGGCATGTTATTTAGGAAGTGGACACCACTCCTGTACCTCTCTGATATTGTTCATTTCACAGACCTAGGTTTGTGGCTGAAAGTTGAACCATAGGATTGAGTTCAGTTCTAAACTTGGAAGAGATCTTAAGAGAGGTCTCGTGGATCTCACCCATCTCTCTCAACCTAACCAGACTGTTGGGAAGTGGGATTATTTTAACATGATTTTGAGTTTTGTTACATATTTTCTTCTACTTTATTTTGAACCTTCTTATTCCTTTCCTGAGTGGTTAATAGTGCTGGTGTACCACCTAGTTTATCTGGTCTCTATGTCACAGACACTGAGATTCATGTAGTTTATCAGTCCTTTGAACCAATCATTTTGATCTGTCTTTTATTTTCTTTACAGTTACTTGTTTCAGATGGAGAGAAACCAATAGTTACATATCTGTATGGTTTTCAGTGGTTGATCCTTCAGATGTAGACTTCTGGGAACTCCTCTATATGAACTGAAATCTCCATTAACAGCCAAGCATATTAATCATGTGCACTACTCAGAGACTTTGGAGTTGGCTTGTTATTGCTATGTGCCATCGAGTCACTTGTGATTCATAGTGACCCTGTGTACAACAGCTCTGAAGCCTACCCTATCCTGAGCCAGTCTCACTGACACTGACACACCTACCCCCATTTCAATCAATCTCATCTGCGGTCTTCCTCTCCTGTGCTGTCACTCCACCCTTCCAACTATGACTTCTTTTTCCAAGGACCAGTCCCTCTTGCCCATGTACCCAAAGTATGTGAGACGGAGCTTCAAAATCTTAGCTTCCAAGGAGAAACTTGGAGTTGTGTAGGACTTGTTTAAAGGGTAAAAGGTAGGTGCCAGAACTTTTCTGCACGTTTGAAGTGGCTTAGGGAGCTCTGGTGGCATAATGGTAAGGAATTGTGCTTCTTCCACAAAATATGGTTTGAACCCACCAGCTGCCCTGCTAGAGAAGAATGGGCAATTTCCTCCTGTTGGATTACTGCCTCTGAAAACCCTCTGAAGGGTCGCTATGAGTTGGTTCTCACTTGACAGTACACAACCACACTATATACATATTTATAGTTTTCTTTTTCGCATTATCTACTTTCCCACCTCCCTAAGATTTCACTTACTGTACATTAAGTCCTCATAATTAACCCATTTCTCAGGTTTTCAGGGCAAAACCCCTGTTATTTGATGTGAAGTTCATCCTTACAAAGAGAGTGGTTCCTATACTGAGTGCAATTTTGCACTTTCTTACTTGCTTTCAAGATGAAATCAGAGACAGAGTTCCTATGTAAATTGCTAAGAAATGTTTAGTACCTGGAATATTTGCCTGTTTTCAGGGAAGAGGAAGCAGAACTAAACTGCTGCTAGAAAAGCTTGGCTTGATGAAAGTCCTAGATGACACTTGACTCGGGGCTTGTATTGTGTTTTATTATTGCTGATATTAAAGCATGATAAGCAATATCCTAGTTAATTTATCATTGGCCTTCACCTTATACTTTTGCAACATTTGCAATTTTTTCCCCTCCTGGTCCTCAGAAGAGAATATCAAATATTTTACTTTATTAAGCACTTTATGGACAAGATTCAGAGGATAAAATCTAGTATCTGAAACCTCCCAATGTTAAGATTTTAGAAGTGGGTTTTATGTATTCTGGTGTTTTTCTGATTTCTTTTGCAAGGTAGGCAGTTTCTCCGGTCTAGGCTTTTCTCAAGATCCTATTTATTCATTTAATAGTTTTGGAGCATATGCTATATGCCAAGTACTTGTCTCTGTGCTGAAAAGTACAGTAATAAATAAACCCATCAAAGAATTCTCTACCCTCATTGAGTTTATATTCTATTGAAAAGGCTAACAATAGACAAGAGAAAGTAAAATAGTTTCAAATAATGTTATTTAGAAGGGGAAAAAAGAAAAGGAGTGAGGTTATGAAAATCCAAGAGAATGGAAAAATGTGATATTCTCATCTGAAAAGCCTTCCTGGAAAAGTGACTTTTGAGAAAAGACTTGAGAGAAAATGAAGGAATTGTCTGTTAGGGTGTCTGGGGGAAGAACATTCGATGACATATAAAAGTAAATGTGGCAGCTCTAACACAGGAGTATGCTTGTTGTTGCGGGTATGTGCCAGTGAGTCAGAACTGACTTGGAGCTGACCCGGCAATGGGGCTTAGGGGCTGGGTGGGCATGGGGAGTGTTTCAGAGTCAGTAAACCACAAGAAAGGAGATTGTGTGTTCTTCTGCAGTAGAACCTTTGGTGAATTTGAACTATAACACAACTTCTTATCTCTAGGCCAACAGAGCTCTTCAACTCAAAAGAAAAATCATTCAGTCTTCTAGGAGCTTTTTGAAGGCTGTAAATAGCACCAGAGAAGATTTCTCATCTTTATGCTGTAGAACCACTGGTGGATTCAAACTGCCAGGGAGACACCACCTTGGGGTTAGCAACACAGTTCCCTGGGCACTTTACCACCAGAGCTCAGGAGTCCTTGCTGTTATGTGCCATTGAGTTGTTTGAGACTCATAGAGACCCTATGTACAAAAGCCCTAAACCCTGCTCTTTTCTGTGCCAATCTCATTGTCTCTGACACACCTATACCCATTATCCCAATCACTGAATCGATCCATCTTATCAAGGGTCTTCCTCTCTTGTGCTGTCCCTCTACCCTCCCAAACATGATGTACCTCTCCAAGGACTGGTTCCTTCTGGCAACATGCCCAGAGTATTTCAGACAAAGCTTCAGAGTCCTTGCTTCCAAGGAGCAGTCCAGTTTCACCCTCTCCAGGACAAACCTGTTTGTTCTCCTGGCAGTCCATGGTATATTCAACACTCTTCTCCAGCACCACAGCTCAAAGGTATCAGTTCTATTTATATAATCCCTAGTCACTGTCCAGCTCTCTGATGCATAGCATGCTTTTGTGAAGACTGTGGCCCAGATCCAGTGCACCTTAGCCTCCAGCCTGAAGTCATTGTTCTTTAGTACTCTGGAGAGGTCCCTGAAAGCTGACTTTTCCAATTCAATGAATCTCTTGATTTCCTGGCTTTTGGTACCAAGAGTGTTGATTGTGGAACCAAGCAAACTAAAATTGTTAACAATCTCAATCTCTTCACCATCCATTATGATGTTGTCAGTTGGCCCAGTGATGAGAATCTTTAAGAAGCCTTAATATATCAGTTTTGTATTAGCAGAATTAACAGTAGAGAAGAAGATGAAAGATGTTAGGAAGGAAACAGGAAGCCAAGTCATGCTGGACCCAGTGGGCCATTATAAGTTCTTGGGTTTTTACCCTGAGGGAAATGGGAACATAGAGCGAGAGGAGCTGGGAACAGAAGCAAAGAAAAGAATAAAGATTGCAAGAGTTCCAGCAAGAGATGATGATGGCTTGCAAAGCAACAGGGTGTGTGTGTGTACGTGAACATGTGCATTCGTGCTTGCTGATGGGGTAGAGTGGGAGTGAGGATGAGAAGTGGTTGAAGTCTGAATAAACCAAACAAAGCTTTGAACCTGATTCAGAATGTGCATGGGAGGCTGCTTTGGGAAAAAATATTAGGAGCTGGTATTTTGGCATGTGGGTAGATAAAGCATTTTATTTATTCAGTAGGCCAACAAGGTAATGGAGTAGAGGGCAAAGAATGTATATGAGGTGATATTTAAAGTCACTACTCTGGTTGAGAGCTCCAAGAAAATGCATTTAGATAGTAAAGGTAAAGGGTCAAGGGACTGAGTCCTGTACATTCTACAGTGGGAACTCAGATGTATAGAGAAATCATCAACAATGTCTTTAGTTGGAACAATTGGAGAATTTGAAGGGAAATTGATGGATATGTTGTTTTGAAAGCCAAGTGAGAAAGTGTTTTAAAGAGGATTAATTGATTTTGTCAGATGTTACTGTTGATCACCAAGTATGCTAAGGATAGAGAAATGGTTATTATATTTAAGACAATCTTGGCAAGAAGTATTGGCAGAGTGATAAGAATATATTATAATTGCAGTGGAAAATGGAAAGTAGGAGAGAAATTACAGCATAAAGTAAGCACAAACAAATTTTCAGAAGATGTTTGTACAGGGGTAAGAGAAAATAGCTGTACAGAGTGATGCTGCAGGAGACTGTTTCAATATGAGGAAATCACACTTATATGAGGTTAGTGAAAAGGCAGGTGAGTCAAATCCACCAGTTGTTCTGGGGGAGAAAGATGGGCAGTCTCCTCCTGTGCAATTAACTGCCTCTGAAAACCTGCCAGACGGTCAGCTATGGGTTGGTTCCGACTCGAAGGTACACAACAACGACAACGAGGGATGATAAAGACAATCTAAGAGAGAAAAAAAGATTTGTTGAAGAAATAGTTTTGAATAAGTGGGGGAGAAGGATGATGATAATAATATACTTGCTAGGAGTATGGATAGTTCATGATCCTTACTATAAAAAGATGAGAATTTATGCATTTTTATTCAAGTGATTCTTTGTCTGTCAAAGAACTTGGGATAATAAGTAGAACATCAATTTCTAGGACAGATAGCTATAAGCACTCTGTGGCCATTGACAAAACCAAGCCAGCCATTCCAGAATATCACAATGGAGAAGGTGCAGCACCACTAATTACAAAGCAGACTGATGATGTGATTTGGAACAATTCCATATTAGAAATAGAGGCAGGACACAAACCACCTGTTTTTTGAATATTCAATCCTTGACATCTCCTTGATTTGAGTCAAGGAGCAAAATATTAACCATATTTTTACTCAAATAATATGTGTTGTTGCTAAGTGCTGTTGAGTTGTAGGCGACTCATAGCGACCCTATGGACGAAAGACCTAGACACTTGTATAACTTTCATCCTTTCTCCAGGTTCGTAGGATTTCCAGAAGCAAGCTATATGCAAATTTTTACAAAGAGTGTACCAACCTTAGTGCTAGTTTTCAATGCACACCATGTGTATTATATCTTGTTAAATGTGATAAAATACAATCCTTAGGATGGATATAAACCTACTTGCTATTTCAAACCACAGACACAAGGAACATGTGACAAGTATGCAATGCCTACAATCTAGTGGTCACTCCCTAAGCCTTGTTAAAGGAACGAGCACAGGAATTACTAAAAGCCTAAATAAATAAATGGAGTCTTTAATCTGATAAAAACCTACAGTGATAAAAAAATGTTCCAGATATTCTCACTTCAGTGGGATTGAAGCATCACAATATTTGGAGTTGGGCATTTTTATCTTATTCTCAGATTCCTTTCTCAATTACCTATGTCCCTTAATGTATATGAGCCTTCTTAGTAACACAAGCATTGCAGTACTTTCTAACTAATGAAATTGTTGTGAGAATGAAATCAAACAAAGAATACCGGGTACCTACTAAAATACCTGGCACATTATTAGATGTTTAATAAATGCTGGCTTAGAAACAACTCTTCTCAAAAATCTTGTAAAATTCACTGCCTTCTCCTCCTTGACAACTTAAAAATTTCCATTCCAGGCAGTCCTCAAGATGAGTAGTTCCAGAAGGATCTCACAGCTGTGTTGAGTAGGGCTTTCCTTCAACATAAAATTGCTTTTATAATATGTCTTAGTTTTTCCTTTTTCTTTTTTAACCCATGTTCTGTGTACTGTAGAGTCAGGAACAACCCACAGCTGACTCGCTGGTGGATTTTCGGAGGCAATTAATCACACGGGCGGGGATTGCCCATCCTTCTCCCGTGGAACAGCTAGCAGCCTCAAGCTGAGTGTCTTTAGGATTCGAGCACAGCTTCTTGCCACGAGGCCACCTCTTTGCTATGAGATAAAGATTTGGGGAATCCTTTTTTTTCTTCATCCTAGTGTGTATTTCTTAAAGACACTGTGTAAGAGGTGTGACACAAAGGAAAAATATGGGTGTTCTGTTCATGCTCTCATCAAAGTCCATGTCAAGAGACACCAGGCCAGTGACGAAAAATATATTGTGGGGTTTCTTCAACCCCATAAAGTCATGAGTGACTAGAATGAGACTTACTTTCCATCCTTTTTCAGACAAGATCAAGAGCACTTGGTGGATTTGGTGCAAGCATTAAAGATGTTCTCACACGATCCTGAAGAGGACTGCACTGAGAGATGTGTCTTAGGAATGTAAGGCCACCCACAAGGGTTTATAAGAATCTGAGAGGAAACACACTTCTTAGAATCAAGAATTCCTTGCCTTCTTACACTTAAAGAATGGTTGGTTTATCTAAAAAAGAAGCTTAGGTGGAACAAAAAATATATTAAAAGACTTGATGGGAGATCACGCAAGAATCTGAGATTCTGACATTAGGGCACTCTGACTAACAAAAAAATGGTAACATCCAAGTACAAGGGAGGAAGGCTCTCTGTGCAACTTTGACCCACTCATGGCTATTTTTGACCCCTTCCTTGGTCCTTCACTGTTGGAAACAACAGGAAGCCCTTCATGAGATATGTTTAGTTCTATTCAGTCTGAATGGGTCATAATTTTTGCCTGGTAGAAGTGTCTTTGTAGTTATATCAGACATTGTTGGCATTGTCTAACTCACGTGCTCCCCAGTCTTTTTCATGCTAGGCACCATTGCTTTGAAGGCATTCAGAGGAACCCCTGAACAGTATAACCACCACTCAGGGAAATTTCACAGGCTTCCTGACCACCCTACAAAGGGAAGAAATAAATATCTTAAAATGCTCTATCATCTATTTTCACAGAATACAAATTAGGATTCTCTCCTTTATTATTCCCATCTATAAATTTCCACCCAAAAGATGTAAGTCTAGAGAATGAAGTAGAATCCAAGAAGAAGTTCAGAGTCAAAGATTGAGGTACAAAATGGTGGAGGACAATAATAACAAATAACATCAACACTACCAATGGCTTAACTTTATAGAGTACTCACTACTCTCACAAGCTCTGAAATTACTGTTTTTATTTTCACATGCTTATTTCAAGCCTTTTAATAAATACATGGCAAAAGTCCTGCCATTATCAGCATTATATAAAAGGGGACTAAAACATAAAAATGTTGGAGGCTTTGCCCAAATTATACAAATAATAAGTGATAACCTTGTCATTAAAATTCCACAAACCTGTGCACTTAATTAAGTGGCCTGGCTAATTTGTAAGAATTTGTAAGAAGAAAAGGACAACATAGAGACAGTGGATAGGTGAATTTGGCCTTGATCTAGGTAGGTGACTCATTTCCAACCCAGTTGTAGGAGGTCCTGGGGAAATCCATGATAGGAAGAATTTCATCCTTCACTCCTCTGAAATGAAGAATACGCCAAGAAGTCTGCAGCTGCAGCTCATTTTCAAGAAGTCTGAGTCTTTACCACTATGGCAGTGTAGTAGGATTTGAAATCAGGGAGTGAGATACCTCCTACCGTTCTTCTATTCTTAAGGAGTGCTTTGCTTATTCGGGGCT
>NW_006399843.1:6986675-7013679 GCF_000299155.1 Elephantulus edwardii
TTAGAGAGGTCCCTAACAGCAGACTTTCCCATCGCAATATGTTTTTTTTATTTCCTGGCTACTGGTGCCAAGAATGTTGACCGTGGAGCCGAGCAAATTGAATATAATATATCATTTGATTTCATGACTGTTGCTTCCATAGGAGTTGATTGTGGATCAAAGTAAAGTTAAATTTTTGACAACCTAATTCTTTTCTCCAGTTATTATTATGATGATGTCTGTTGCTCCCGTTGTGAGAATTTTTGTTTACTTTTTGCCGAAGTATAATCTGTGCTGAAGGCTATTGTCTTTGAACATCAACAATCAGTGTTACAAGACTTATTTTCTATAAGCAAAATTGTGGTATACTCATGTTGCAAGTTGTTACTAAGCCTGTCTCCAATCTTGATGTATACTCTTAATATAGCTACTTAGATTTTTTTACTTAGTGTACAGATTAAATAAGTACAGTATAAGAAAATAATCTCAGTCCACACATTTTGTGGTTTTAAACCCTGAAATATTACATTGTTCTGTTCAAATAACTGTTTCTTGCACTATGTAAATTTTACACATGAGCAAAATTATGTGTTCTGCAATTCCCATTCTTAGTAGTGTGTAGTATAGTTGGTCTGTTGCTAAAAATTTGGTTTCTCCAGGTTATCTTTAATCTGATCCAGATGCCTCAATTTTGCTTGCCCTGTAAATATGTTGGCTTGCCTACATCATCAACAGCTATGTGAGTTACCTCTTTTCCGTGCATGTAGAGTGTATTTGTCTATCCATGAAAGGTCTGGCTAATCTTACCACTAAATTGAGCACATTCAGTGGCAGAAAGTGGGACTCTCACCACCAGGAGAAGAGGAGGAAGCAGAGAATGTTTAGGTGCATCCTTCAGAGCCAGAGATTCCTGTGTTAGGGTAGTATCTTCTTGTTGCCTGAGAAGCTGTCTGGATTTAGGGATTGTGTCTTATTGATAAATGAGAAGCTCTTTGGCTTGAGAAATTTTATCTTGCTGTTAACTAGAGTTCTAGCTTGTTATTTTCCCTAATATGCTCCATAACCATGATTGTGGTTCTGACAAATCTGTGTAGTCATTGCAACAGATTTCAAACCCTCGAAGTGGGTACAGTAGCATGGAAGGACATGTCAGACCTCAGGAGTATTAGTTTTGTGGTGCGGATGCTGTTGAGGGTGGCAGTTCCCCCTTATGGAATTAGCAGAGGTCAGACTCAGCCATCTCTGTGTTGTCTTTACTAAAATTACATAGTGTTATCCAAAATTTGCAACTATCCACATAATCTAGTGACTTTGCCTTTCAATAAAACACACATAAACATATTTCTGCTATTTTCTACTTTCAGCCAACATACATTTGATATCATTGTGTTCTTCTTTATCCCAGAAATACATGGCCATGACTATTTCCTACTCTGTCTTAGTCTGCAAGTTCTGCTAAAACATGTCTTCTGGGGGTGACCTTGCTGGTGTTTGAAATAATAGTGTATTAGCTTCCAGTGTAAGAGTAATATACAATCTGCCAGAATGTGTTAAAATGATAGCCAAGTACTAAATATGGCCCATCAATCCCATTCCAGGGCCTAAAACTAGAAATAAAGACAGAAACACAGATATATGTTATCAATGTTCTTTGCAGCACTATTCACGGTAGCCAAATGTGGAAACAATGAAAATAACCATCAACAGACAAATGAAAAGCAAAATATGGTATACTATATAACACAATATTTTTGTTGATTGTTCTATTTGAGCACAATTCATAGTGACCCTATGAACAAAAGGCCTTAAGCCTTTCTATATATAACTATTGACATTATCAAAGTTCACAGAGTTTCCAGAGGCATGTTGTTTAGGAAGCGGATGCCACTCCTGCTTCCAAAATGGAATATTACTCAGCCATAAAGAGAAACTAAATCCTGGTGCATGCCACAGTATACTTAAATGTATAAAATGTGTGTCGTTGTTGTTGTTGTTAGGTGCCGTCGAGTCATAGACGATTCACAGCAACCCTAAGAACGAAAGGCCTGAGCAATGTTCATACATTGAGTTTCCAGAGGCAAGCCATTTAGGAAGATGATGCCATTCCTGCTTCCAGGCTTGTTTTAGTCGGGAAGCTCCAGCAATCACTGTCCACCATGGGTACCCATTACCATGTTTGGCACATCAGTGTCCCAGTGTTCAGCATCACACCAACCTCAAGTGTAATAAGCCAATTACAAAAAGAACAAAGAGAGTAGGATCTCACTTAAAGGAAATAAATACAAATGTAGAAACCAAAGATTACTGGTCATTGTGGATTATCAGCAGCTGAGGGAATAGACAGTTTTCATAAGGTGACTGGCAGTTTATGTCAGTGGTCAAATTATTTGGAAATTGACAGAGTGGCTGCACAAATTAAAAAATGTTGTCATGTCACTGAATTGTACATGTAAGGTTGCTGGATTGGCATATACTTTGTTGCTTGCATATACTTTGTTACAGGATTTTTTTATCATAATAAAAAATGTCAAGAAATGTAATCACAAGAAAAAAATTGAAAAATTGTGGTTTAGTGGCAAAAAGCTGTGCAGCAATCCCAAAGGCATGCTGTTTGAATCCACTAGCTCTTCCATGGAAGGATGGGCAATCTCCTCCTATGCAATTAACTGCAACAGGTTGGCTCCAACTCAGTGGAACATAACAACAACAACAGCATTGGAAACATAGTATTTAATTCACAACAAAAACAGCAAAAGTATTTAGGAACCTTTTCTTTAGTCAAATATCATGGCCCTTTTTCTTGTACTCTTCTTCCCCTGCCACACCCCCACCCCAGAGAGGCACAGAGCACACTGGGCTCCAGCCACCTCTCAAGGTCGTGCCCCCAGTGTGTCTCTCAGGCAGTGTGACATCCCAACTTGTTTCACAAAGACGAGCTGCTGCCTCCCAATACTCAAAGATCACACAGCTTTGCTCTGTCTCCTCCAAGGGCAGATCAAGAGGCTTAAGCTGAAGCAGGAGGGATTTTAGGTTAGAACAGCTTTTGAGGAAGCCTTGTGAGACCCGATTTAAAAAGGGTGAAGAGTTTCATCTTCTGCAAAGGCTTACAGACATGTTTGCTGGCTATCTTTTGGAAGAATTTGAGAGCATCTTACCTGGAGGAAGGGGTTGGATTGGAAGTCCAGAGAAAGACAAAAGCGCAGTACCTGCTTTCAGAGAAGCTAATGACGATTAAACACCGGGGGAAGTCTGAATCAAAGCAGTCTTGATCATTTCTTTAGTGTAAGAAGGGAGGAGGTCCCTGATTGCCATCCCTACCTCTCCTCTTTCCTCTCTCTCCTTTATCACTTTTCTTTCTTGCTTCCCTTCACTGGCAGAGAGAATCCTAAAGCTGTCCCCTGGCTGAGCCAAGCTGTCAAGAATCCAGCCAGGTAGCAGAACTGTGGAGGTGATCCGACAGAAACAACGCTATGAGAAGGAGGTTTAGGGCCATAGCAAAGGCCAGAGGTGGAGAATGGCATATACTTAGCTGACCCAGAGAGGACAAAGTACAGTTCATCACAGTGGAGAAAGTCAAGCAAAATAGCGCAGGTCAGTGGCGAGGCCAAAGGGCCAGTGTCCAGAGAGACTGAAACTATTGCAGATGCAGGGCAGGGATTTTCATGAATCAGGTGAGAAATGTCCCAGCTCTGCTCAGTTAGACTGCCGGAGTTTGGAAAAGAAATTTACTATTTGTAAACAAAATTTTATAAAAGGACTTTGGAGTGGATCTGCTTTAGAAGGGGAAGGTTTAGGACCTAGCTTACCCCTAGTGTTTTGATGGAACACTCCCATCTCTTCACCTGCTGCCCTGGGCTACCTTGGATCTTGAACCTGGCTTTAATTGGATCATAAACATACCTCCATTCTCACTCATCTACCAGTCTCAGTAGTCTAACACTTTACATATACTTCCCCGTGCCAGCTCTCTCTCTCTTACACACACACCTCCTTTATTCACAGATTTGTCAACCACACCAGCACATTTATATCCCCTGAATGTTTGTTGGTTTGGTTTTGTGCTACAGATCACTCATGATGAAATGCTTGAACCGCCTTTCAGCAAAAACTTTTCAAACATATAAAATAAAATACAAATAATTACAAAAGAAAGTGAGTGACTCTATTGAAATTGAGCTTCAAAATATTTTTAAAAAGCATTTGCCATTTGGTAATATATGTGCTTTCTTATTACGCATTAAATGTATCTAATGATGGACCTAATAAGGAATGTAGTTGTTGTGGGCAAAGATGGTGCAGCTTTGTCTCTCACACTTGGACATGTTGCTTTTCCTTGGAAAGGAACTTCATGCTTGGTCTGAAACAGTGGAAGACCCCCAAGGAGATGAAATGACACAGTGACTGCAGCAATAGCTTCAGGGGTATCAGAGATAAAGGGGATGGCACATGATATGACAGAGTTCAGATCTGTTTGTAAAGTCACTCTGAGTCGTTCTCGATGGCATTTAGCCACAACAACAATGATGGACCTAATCAGTAACATAGTAGTGACTTTGAAGTGTATAAAAATCCCAGTGATAATCAAACCATAAACTTATGATTGTTGCTTATATGCATTTTGGAGGAAATGTCATATTCCAATTAGAAGTTAGAAAACAAAGATTTAGCTTATCCCCCCTTCAAGCCTGTGGACCTTTAGAATTCCCTCCACAGACACTTTCAAGACCTACAGATCTCAATTTCTCTAAAGTATAACAATTACATTCATTTGTTATATTTATAAATACTTATCCACCAGCAATTTACATACACCTCTAAGTCTCTCCTCAAACATCTGTACCCAACCAGCATCCCAGCTCATATACACTCTCAGAGCACCTGTGCAATGATCACTTGTCATTAACAATCAGTCCTTGTTTGGAAAAGAAGGGCCGTGATTTTCAGTGTTTGCTAATTTCCACTTGCCCAAGCTTAAGTTATAAATATGAGGCCTCTGGATGCAGAGTTGGGGAAAGGTGGATGGTAACACACAGCATATTCAACCATATAAACACAATGGATGTAATTAAACTCAAGACACAGAAGTAAAATGTAAAACACTTAGAATGAACTTGTAAAGTTGTCTCCTTTGCTTTTAGATCTTTTTGTTTAACTTCCTCTCACCTACTTTAGATATATTGTCAGAAGGGACTAGTCCTTAGAGAGTATTATGTTTGGTAGAGCTTCAGAAGAAAAGAGGAAGACCCTCAAAGAGGTTGGTATCTTTGGCTGAAAACAATAAGGTTCCGTTTACCAGGACATGAAGGACTGCTCAGTGCTTCATGTTGTTGTGTGTAGAGTCACTCTAGATTGACACTAACTTAAACACACACACACACACACACACACACACACACACACACACACACACACACCATTTAATTGTAAGTGTAAGGATCAAACATCAAAAACTCAGTTTCTGACAAAGTGCAGCTACCTCCATCCCACTCGCGTAGTTTCCAGCAAGCAACCTTCCCCACCTGTGATAAACCACACTCTGTTGGCTGACTGCCTCCCTGAGCTATGGCTAACCAATAGAGAGCAAACTAGTACTAGAACTACTATAAGTAGCCAATCACAAACTGTGTAGCTAGACAAAGAAGCAAGAAAGTATAAAAGGGAGGGCTCGCTTGGTTTCTGGGCTCTTGGGTGGATGCTGCAGTGTCAGCACGTGGGAGCCTGGGTTTGAACTCTAAATAAACTTTGTTAATTAGGCTAATTGGCTTGGTGGTCTTTTCTGGGGACTCGCTCCCTTACAGTAACAATATGTAGTTTAATACTTAGTAATAACAAACTGTGGCTGACTCTGAGAAGAATGGGAATCCCATGCTAAGGCGAAACCTATACTTGGACCAAGAGGCAGTCATCAGAACACAGCAGGGCAACACTGCATGGTTCAAAACTGAGAAGGGTATACGTCAGAGATGTGTCCTATCTCCATACCTTTTCAACCTGTATGCAGAGCAGATTATCCGAGAAGCTGGGCTCAATGAGGAGAAGTGTGGCATTAGGATTGGTGGACGATCTATCAACAATCTGTGTTATGCAGATGACACAACCTTGCTCGCTGAAACTGAGGAGGACCTCATGCACTTACTGCAGAGGGTCAAGGACTGTAGCCTTCAATATGGACTGAGGCTCAATGTCAAGAAGACAAAAATTCTCACCACTGGACCAGACGGTAGCATCAGGATGGATGGTGAAGAGATTGGGATTGTTTACAGCTTCAGTTTGCTCGGGCTCCATGGTCAACACTCTTGGCACCAGTAGCTAGGAAATAAAAAACATATTGTGATGGGAAAGTCTGCTGTTAGGGACCTCTCTAAAGTACTCAAGAGCAACGGTGTCTCTCTGGAGACTAAGGTCCGCCTGATACAGGCCATGGTTTTTGCAATCACTTGTTATGCATCAGAGAGTTGGATAATGACTAGGAAGGACTTCTAGAGAATTGACACCTTTGAGCTGTGGTGCTGGAGAAGAGTATTGAAAGTACTGCCAAGAAAACAGATTCGTCGTAGAGAGGATTAAACCAGGCTGCTTCTTGGAGGCAAGGATTCTGGGGCTTCGTCTGACGTACTTTAGACATGTTGTAAGGAGAGACAGGTCTTTAGAGAGGGACATCATGCTGGGTAGAGTAGAGGGACAGCGCAGGAGGGGAAGACCCTCTATGAGGTGGATTGATTCAGTGACTGGGGTAATCGGGATGGGTGTGTCAGAGGCAATGAGATTGGCACAGGATAGAGCACAGTTTAGGGTTGTTGTACATAGGGTCGCTATGTGTCACAAATGACTCGACGGCACATAACAACAACAACAATGGTTGAATCTAACATTTGACTTGCAAAGGGTTGGGGTTTGGTGTTTTGTTTTGTTTTGTTTGTTTTGTTTTGTTTTGTTTTTTAAACCATTAGCTCTCATGATTCAGTATGTGCCAGCTCTAGCACACCACTGCATTGTTGTTGTTATGTCTTGTCAAGTAACCGGTGACTCAGAGTGACCCTATGTACAGTAGCTCTGAACTCTGCTCTATCCTAAGCCAATCTCACTGTCTACCCCAATTCTCCAGTTACTGTGTCAATCCATCTCATATGGGGTCTTCCTTTCTGTACTTCGTCTCCTCCACCTTTCCAAGTCCTTCTCCAAGGACTGGTGTCTCCTGGACATATTCCCAAAGTATGTGAGATGGTGTTTCAAAATCCTTGCCTCCAAGGAGCAGCTTGGTTTACCGTCTCCAGGACAGACTTCTTTGTTCTCTTGGCAGTCCATGGTATGTTCAATACACTTCTCCAACACCGCAGCTCAAAGGCATTGGTTTTTCTTCATGCTGTCATAATTTCATAGATTCCAAACTTTCATATTCAGTTCTACTTACATACTCACTCACTTTTCACATTTATCCAAAATATTTGTTTATGAACATACACTGTATTAATGTCTTTACTCATTCACATACATACCCACAGACTCTGACCTGTCCATTTTTACACACAAGCCCTTTCTGTATCCGTTGACATATGTTGCACATGCTGCTTTATGTAAACATATTCGTTGAATCACAATTCATAGCTACTTACCTCTCCATATTTATGAATACAAGTACAACTAATACCTCAGTTGTGCATACATTCACTGTATACACACCACGTCCATAGATTCAAAACCCCTACTCATTAAAGCACATCTATATCTTCTCTGACAGGCCAGTACATGCATCTACATAATTCTATTATGCTTAAGCATGCGCACACCATCCAAACACATGTTCTTTGTGCATTGTTGTGATTACCTACCACAGAATTATGTGGTTAGCTGCCCAGATGCATGTCAGTCAACACGCAATGGAACAAAATGCTTCACTGTTCTTCACCAAACCCATGACCAGTGTGGATAGGAGTCTTTATTATTTACAGAGTTTTCTCTGCCTGATTTTTAAAAGGAAGATGGCCAGGTTTTTGGGTTTTGCTCATCTTAGTCTTAAAGCTCTGCTAAATCTTGTCCAGTGTCAAAGCAACACACAAGTTTCCACTGACAGATAGATGATAACTTTGGATGGGCTCATTGACCAGGAAAGGAACCTGAGTTATCCCTATGCAAGGCAAGAATTCTACTACAGAGTCACAATATCTATTGCACGTTGTACACATAATCAGATAGTAACAATATCTTTATATCCCTTACAATAAAGTTGTTGTTGTTGTTAAGTGACATCTAGTTGTGGACAACCCTTAGTTACCCTATAAATGAAAATCTTGAACACAAAACTTTCATCATTTCTCCAAGTTCACAGAGTTTCTGAAGGCAAGCTTATTTTGGAAGTGCATGCCACTCCTGCTTCCAAGCCTGTTTCATCCAGGGGAGCCACAGAAAGCAGGCCTGAGGGCCCCAAAGCCTTTTTAAATATGAGGCCAAATCAGATCAGCTCATGCCCTATTGTTATAATAAAAACACACTATAATTTCCTTACATCCCCTATAATGAAGACCCCCTCATAATTAAAACTAACTTCCATTCATATACTTACACATTTACCTACTGCCCACATATATTATTCATATAGATTCATTTGTAATTATCCTCAACATGTTCGCTGTTCATACCACTCATGCATCTCTCCAACCACTGTCCCTCCCACCCCTCTCTCACAGCACATGAGGGGAGCTGGCACTTTCCACAGATGAAAAGCTGCTTGCTGACTCTAAGAACTCCTTTGAGCTGAGATGGGAGCCAGGGTTGTTGAGTGACCTCAGACTGATCCATCAGGGATGAGTAAGACAGTAACTTGGCTGGAGAATACATCTCCTCTGCAGAACATTAATCTATCATTGTCTCCTCTTTTGTTCTGATTCCTGAGTCATTGAACTTCAGATCCATGAAATCTCTGCCAGTGAAAGTGATGAAACCTGCTGGGCTGGGTGGTAGAGAGGACCAAGGAAATTGTTTGTATCAATGATGGCAAAGTAAGAATTCAACAAAATTCCCACATCAATGAGAGAACAAATCTGATTTCCCCCCATAAGTTAAAGCTGAGGAAGGTATATCATACATCAAGATTACATACTGCATCAAGAATATTGGCTTCTTTTCCAAGTAACTGAGCTCTGGATTGTTGTTGTTGTTGCTGTGTGCTGACTACAACCTGTAACAACTCTAGCCAACTTCACCATCTCCAACACACCTGACTCCATGGCCACAGTCACTGTGTCAATCCATCTCCTCCAGGGTCTTCCTTCTTGTACTGACCTTTTACCCTTCCAAGCATGATGTCCTTCTCCAAGGACTGGTCCCTCCAGCAACATGTCCAAAGTATGTGAGATGGAATTTCAAGATCTTTGCCTTCAAGGAGCAACCTGGTTTCAGCATCTCCATGTCAGACTCATTTGTTCAAGGTGTGTGTGTGTGTGTGTGTGTGTGTGTGTGTATCCACAGAAGAGACTTGCAGTTGGGTGTAGCCTAAATCTGAGCTGAGCTGGGGCAGCTCTGTAGTATGAAGTTAAATAGCATATTTTCTTAGAATATCAGAACCTACCAGAAGAGCCGTGGGTGAGCGTTAACATTACTGGTAAATATATTCCTTTTCTCCTGGACACAAGAGCCTATTATTTGGTCCTAAAAGCCTTCTGAGGTCCCAACTCTTCTCACTATTTCTTAGTTGTTGGAATTGACAGAAAAAAAACCCTCATAAGTAGTTCATTACTTCACCTCTCCCTTGCATGCGGACTTCCGAGCTGTAAAGCAACCCAGTAGTAGGTGGAATTAGGTCCAGGACTTGAGAACAATAAATGACATAGTTGAGCCTCTACATCTTGTGGTTCCTAACCTTTATACTATAATAGACAAAGTGCTAGTCAATAAGCCTTTTATTTTAAGAATTACCTTCCCTCTGTAACTTGATTTGTGCCACTGTTAGAACCTCTACTTGGAATATTATTGCTTTTAATTTTTGACTCATGTGCTTTTAACTTGTTAGTTAAATTTGTGTCTTCTAGGCTGCAACAGTTCCATGATAAATCGTCAAGGATATGAACATGTATGGCTAAGCACAACTGATAACAGTACATCTAAATTCTAGAATCAATCTCCACAATAGTCTATGTGTTTCCTATTGCCAAAGGGTCCTTTTAGAGTAGTGAGAGAAGATCTTCACCCTGAAACCTATAGCGTCCCTTTTCAGCAGGAAGTAGCTAATACACTGCCCCCTTTTCCTTATGAATCAGGGTGAATCTCTCAGGGAGGAGTAATAGGGAACGGCAAAGGGCACACTGACAAAGGAGATTAATCAGAACTGGTTTTGACAAACACTGGCAATGGACAATTAAAACAGACTTTCAAGGGAAAAAAAGAGAGGAACGAACTGGGGGTGGGTAGAGAAAATGGTGCAACAATGAATTAATGGAAATCCAAAATCTCTGTAAATGTTCATTAAAATTAATAAAATAAAATTTTTAAAAAAGAATATCAGAACCTAACAGATCAGCTCTCTCATTGCACAGGAGAAAAACTCATATTTGAGAACATGGAAACCACCGACTGCTTAGATGAAGTAGAATTAGATACTCTGGTTTTTAGTTAGGGACTTTTTTATCTTCTAAGATACTAAATCATTATTAGGTTTGTCAAGTTGACTTCAACTCCTGGTGACATCATATACAATAGAACAAAATGCGGCCCAATCCTGTGCCATCTTCCCAATCACCGGTTTGTTGCAGCCACCATGTCTTGAATGCCTACGGCGTACTGAGTCTCAGGTCCCAACGTCCTTTAAGGTTCTTCCTAGCTCTGAGATTCTGGGGCACTTGTTATTGTAAGAGCTTACATTTCCTCAGCAGAAGACTGGAATATTAGCTTCTGCTGAGTCTGCCTCTGATTCATGCCAGTGTTGTATACAAAGAAATATCCTCATTGTGCTACAATGCATTTCTATTGGCCTGTTTTTCCATCCAGATATTCATGTTGGAGCCTCCTGTACATTGTCGGTAGGTACCATCCAGTCGAATCTGACTCACAGTGGTCCTGTGGACAATACTACACTTGATCTTAGCCAAAAGGCCGAGAAGTGATCCTGTGGACAATAGAGTGAAATCCTTGCCCATCCTCACAATCTCCTCTGTGCTTTACCATTGCTGAGTCACTGTTCATCTATCTCATTGAAGGTGTTTCCCTCTTTTGCTAATCCCTAAGATCAAGCATGGTGTCCTTCTCTAGAAACTGGCCCCCTTGCAACATGCCTAAAGTATATGAAACAGTCTCCCTATCCTTGCTTCTAAGGAGCTTTGTTTTTTCCAATATAGATTAGTTTGTTCTTTTGACATCCATGGTATAGTCAATATTATGTGCCAATAACACAATTCAAAGGCATCAATTCTTCTTCAATCTTTCTTATTCATTGCCCAACTTTCACATGCAAGGAAGGTGGGGTATCTACCAAGAAACCATTATATCGATACAAGAAGCAGTAACAGTTCAAATGAGATAATATAAGTATCTAGCACAGTGACTAACCCAGGATAAGCCTTATAAATAGCAGCTATTATTAGTTCTTTAGAATTGAGTGAGGCATTGCTAAGGGGTTAGGATTGGAGACACATAAAAGAAATGTGACATCTGGTCCCTTTCCTCAAGTTGCTTGTAATGTGAAGTCAATGCAGGTCATTTCCAAAGCTCCACTAAAATGAATCAACTTCTGAGCAATTTTGCATAAGACATTGTACATATGACAAATGAGATTCAATGCTTGCCTTTAAGATGAAAGTGTAGCCTGAGAGAGAGCCTCAGAAAACAAGTGCCGGTCACCTATAGGTAACAGAAATGACCAGGGAAAAATGGACTAGTGCTCAGAATAGGAAATCAAAATAATCCAGGAAGACTTCCTGAAGCAAGAGGACATAGACAGGGCATTAAGGATGGGTATTAATTAGACACACCAAGCAGACAATTTCATAGCTTCACGGTTCTGAAATGGAGAAGAAAGAGAAACTCCACACTCTTATCCAGGTGTTTGCATAACAAGCCTTTATTGTTGTTAGCTGCCATTGAGTCAATTTTAACTGATAGCAAGTCAATGTGACAGACTAGAAGTGGTCCACGGGGTGTGTGTGTGTGTGTGTGTGTGTGTGTGTGATCTTTCTGGAAGCATATCACCAGGTTTTTATTTCATAGAGTTGTTATGTGGGTTTGAACCAACTACATTTTGGTTAGCAACCAAGAACTTAACCAGTACCACCAATGGGGCTACTAAAGATCTGTTGTTCAACAAACGCTACTATTAGACACTGTTGTGTTGTTAAGTGTCTTGAGTGGAGTACAACTCATAGTGACCCTATCTATGAACATCAGATCTGACCCTGTCCTATCCTGTGTTGTTCTATCATCCCTGGTACACTTGAGCCAATTGTCACAGACACAGTATCACTCAATCTCATTGAGTGTTTTCTTCTCCTTCATTGACCCTTCACCTTTCCAAGCATGATGTCTCTCTCCAAGGAATAGCCTTTCCTAACAATATGCCCTAAGTATATGAGACTAAGTTTCACCATCCTTGCCTCCAAGGAGCACTCCGGTTGCTTTTTTTCCCAAGATAAATGTCTGTTCTCTTGATAGTCCATGGGATATTCAGTACTTCTTCCAACACCACAACTCAAAGGTATTGGACAGGTGTCCGGCCAAAAGATTGGAAGAGGTCCATATTTGTTCCCATTCCCAAAAAAGGTGATTCAACTGAATGTGGAAACTATAAAATAATATTATTAATTATTAATCTCACATGCAAGCAAAACACTGATGAATATAATTCAAAAATGGCTAGAATAGTACATAGATAGGGAACTTGCAGAAGTTCAAGCAGGATTTAGAAGAGGCCGTGGTACTGGGGATATCATTGCTAAAAATGTTAGATGGATCCTGACTGAGAGTAAGGAATACCAGAAAAATGTCTATTTGTGTGTTATTGACTATGCAAAGACATTTGACTATGTGCATAATATCAAGTTGTGGCTGACATGGAGAAGAATGGGAGTTCCAGAGCACTTAATTGTGCTCATGTGGTACTTATACCTGGACTGTTGTGCAAACAGAGCAGATACATACTTCAAGTATGTTGCTATTCCTTGTATAGGGACATGATGCTTGGAAAGGTAGATAGTTGGTAAAGGAGTGGAAGACCCTCGACCAGGTGGATTGACATAGTGACTACTTCAAAGGGTTCTAGTTTGTCAGGAAGTGTGAAAATGGCACAGGATAGGACAGGGTTCAGAGCTGTTGTTCATAGGGTTGCTATGAGTTGTACTCAGCACCTAACAACAACAACAAATCTTTAACCTACCAGATAAAAAACAAAACCCAAATAAACAAGACCCCTGCTGTTGTTGAGTCAATTCTGACTCTTGATGACCTCTTATTGAGCTTCCTGGGCGGAGACATTATGAGAGCAAACTGCTTCTTTCTCTGGCTCAGTTGCTGCTGAATGCGAATGGCTGACCTTCTGGTTAGTAGCCCAGCGTGCAATGCACCTGATCAATTCCAGTGAATCAGTTGCCTTACAATCGAATCTGACACGTGGTGACACTGTGTGTGTCAAGGTAGAACTCGTAGCTGACTTCGCCAGTGGTTTTTCGGAGGCTGTAAATTAGCATGAGGAGAGATTGTTCATACTTTTCTTGCTTGTGCATTTGAACAAGCAGTGAGATCACTTTTGGTTTGGCTGCACAGCTCCTTACTGACTACACCACCATAAACCAGGATTTTATTCCCAGATGTCTCTGGGTGCATTTGAACATCCAACCTTTCAATTAGTAAGTGAATGTGTTAATTGTTTGCAACACCTAAGGATTTCTATGAGATGGGTAGATAGTTACCAGCATTTTATAGGAAAGGACATTTTTAAAGCCCAATGTCAGCTAATTGATTCACCTAACTGGGAAATGCAAAGGAAAGACAAGCACAGTGGGGCCAAGGTATCAAACAATGTCCTCTGGATGCTACTTTCCCAGGTTCGCCTTTCCCCTCTGCTGCTGGGCTCCCAGAGCCAGCATCCCCGCTGCCTCCTTTTTCCCCTTCATCCGGGACCCCTTGCCCCTCAATAATGCCATTAGTATGGCTGCCTACCTCACAGCCAGGACTCACTTGGGTTGCACAGAGCCTGGCGAAGGCCCATTTGCTCAATACATAATAGGGATTAGAATTCATTAATGCACTACAAATTAAAGTATTAATAACGGCCGTGGAGTTTAAATGAGAGTTAGGGAAGGGGATCGGCTGAGGGGCTGCCCCGCCTGCATCTCCCACCTAGCTGCATTGTTCTGGCTCCTGCAATCCTGCGCTCTTTAATATGCTGTGACAGCCACGGAAGTGACCCCAGACAATAAACAAGGCCTCCTAGTTAAGTATTAATCTGCCAAAAGAATGACCTTCATCCACTAAAGAAGGGATGTTTTTAAAAACCTCTGCAAGTGGAGGAAGGCTCATTTGCTCGCTCATTTAGCATATTAAAAGGGTATTATTGCTACAAACAAGAAATCTAAATGAGGCCTGGGCAGGAGCTGTGGATAACACTCCTGATTAAAGGTGCAGGGTAATGATGAACACGGGAGGCTGAATCTGTTATTGTTCACCAACATGGAAGCACCAGGCCGCCGGGAGGAGGAGAGGATTGAGCCCTGGCTGACCCACCAGGCTCAGAGAGAGGTAAGAGGCTCCAGCAGCTGGGACGCTCGCCACCTCACTCCTGCAGGTGGCGCTGGCGGAGACCTGTCTGAGGCCTCCTCTGGAATTGAGCCCAGGGAGGCAGCCTCAAGCAGTTGCCCAGAGCGCCTATAGTCTTCTTTTGTATTCCTCACCATCTGCCTTTCACTTGTTCATTTACAGCTTTCATATCCCTACTGGTCAGCTCTGTGGACAGCTGGCTTTTCCCAAGAACCCAGACATTCTTCACAGACCTGGTCTCATACTTAGTCCTGGCAAAGAATCTAGCAAGGGGCAAAGGGGCAAGAGTAGGGGTGGGAGTGGAGAGACAGACGGAGAGAGAGAAATATGGATGGAGGCAGAGAGGCAGGAGAAAAAATGGTTGGGATTTGTTTCTGTTATACCTATTGTTATTAAGGTACCACAAGTCAGAATCAACTCAGCTGACTCTCCAGTGGAGGAGATTGCCATCTTTCTCCCACAGAGCAGCTAGTGGGTTCGAACCTATCTAGGAGAATTTAAAAAACAATATGAGACAAGCCAGAAGAAAAACTGGTGTCTTCTCTTTCACTGAGCTCTCGGTCTAAGGCCAGCACTGTGGGGAAGAGGGTGGGCTCAGGGAAGCCATGAGATGAGAGAGAAATATAATTGAATGAAAGAAACAAAATCCTAAAACTCAGAGTCAAAGATTACCTGAGATAAGGTTTACCATGTACCTGATACGTGAGGTAACTTGCACTATGTAAATAGGGTACTGACCAGTTTCTCAGACACATGTTCTGCTCTAATCACTAACCATCCTTGGAGAGGGAGATGACTTAACCAAAACCAAGAGGCATAATGTTAAGTTTGAGGAAAGTAGATGATTTGAACACACATACAACTCCTCACTGCCACCCATTCAGAGCTGACTCATAGCTGGCCCTCCAGTATGTTTCCAAGGCTATAAATCAAACAAGAAGAGATTGCCTATCTTTCTCATGTGGGGGAAGCTGGCAGATTTGAATTGCCAGGGAGGGGCCATCTTTGGGTTAATAGTATAACTCCTTAAGGACTATGACATCAGAGCTCCTGTAGACTATGTGCTATTGTTGTTAGGTACCAATTCATAGTAACGCTATGAATAACAGACCTGAGCATTTCCCTATCCTGTGCCACCCTCCCCATCTCTGACATATTTGAGCCCATTGTTACAGCTACTCTTATAAAAGAGTCTTCTTTTCTTTCTCTGAAATCCTACCTTTCCCAGCACGATGTCTTTTTCAGAGGTCTAGTTCCTCCTGACCACATGCCCACAGCATGTGATAAAATGTCAACATCCTTGCCTATAGTGAGCATTTTGGTTGTATTTCCTCCTAGACAGATTTGCTTGTTCTTTTGACAGACCACAGCATGTGTAATACTATTCTCCAACATCACAATTCAAATACATTGCTGCCTCTTCAGTCTCTCTTATTATGTTGTTGTTATGTGCCGTCGAGTCATTTGCAACTCATAGCGACCCTATGTACAACAGCCCTAAACCCTGCTCTATCCTGTGCCAATTGCACTGCCTCTGACACACCCATCCCGATTACCCCAGTCACTGAATCAGTCCATTTCATAGAGGGTCTTCCCCTCTTGCGTCGTCCTTCCACCCTCCCAAGCATGATGTCCCTCTTCAAGGAACTATCCCTCCTTGCAGCATGCCCAAAGTATGTCAGACGAAGCCCCGTTATTATAGTGCCCAGTAAATGTATCCAACTTTCAGATACACACAAAACAATTGGAAATACCATGGTTTGGATCACCTACAGTCTTTAAATAACATCATTTCTCTTTAGCACTATGGAGAGGTCCTTGACAGCAGATTTTCCCTAATCATCTCCCCCCCCCCCCAATCATCTTTTCACTTCTTGACCACAAATGTTGACTGTGGATCCAATTAAAATGAAATAATTAACAACTCCAATCTTTTCTCCATCTATAATGATGTTGTCTATTGGTCTAGTGGTAAGGATTTTTGTTTTCTTACTATAGAGATGTGATTCATATTGACGGGTGTAGACTTTGATCTTCTCCAACAAGTTTTTCAAGTCCTTTTCAATTTTCTGCAAGCAAGGCTGTGCCATTGGCATAACATGGCTTTTTATGTGGCTTCTTCCAATTCTAATGCCACATAACATCTGACTTCTTTAACTATTTGCTCAGCATACAGATTGACCATTTAGGATACAAATAATGATTGGCAATAAGAAGTAGAATTGAAATGACAAAAGTAAAAAAAGGGTTGGATCAACTTAGGAACTAGTGTTGTCATGTCTGGACCATGTGCTCCTTGAAGGCAGGGATTTCATTTTACTCATCTCTGTGTTCCCATCTTTGAATATAATCCCTGACACACATAAGTGGCTTGTGGCAGATGTCTCCAAAAAGCTAAAAAGCAAGGATGTCAGTTTAAAGATTGCAGTGTGGCTGATCCAAGCCATGGTATTTACAATTGCTTTCTATGCATCTGAAAGTTGGACAATAGATAAGGAAGACTGAAGAAGAATTGTTGTCTTTGAATTATGGTGTTGGAGAACAGTTTTAAATCTACTATGGACTGGCAAACGAGCAAATCTGTGGAGAATGTGCTATTTGTTCTCCACACGCCTTCATCTTCCTAAACATAAATGGAGAAAGATGCCCCAGGCTCCTTTGGAGCTATATTGGAAGCGTACACCTACATTTTGGCAAATAGTTTGGTAAGTGAGTAGGAGTGATATGTCACTTCTAACTAGTTACACAAGAGAAATAGTGTACTTAATCCATTTTTCTCTTTTCCCCTACCTCAGCAACCATGGACAGTATGTTATTAGAGTGAAGCATTAAAAGATAGACAGACGCCTTAATCCCTGTCACTGTCTGGAGTATCTCATCAATACACATACTTTTTTTCCCCCAGAATTGTGATATATTGTGGCCACTGAGTTTTGGAGATTTCTGATAGAGTTAGCAATTAGAGCAAATAAAGTTAATTGTCCTAAATAAATAACTATTCTTCTTTAATCTTGCATTAGTGTTATGGTAATTTTTGGTTGCCCTTGAGTTGATTTTTGACTCATGGTGGCCCCATGCATGCTGAGTGGAACTGTTCCATAGGGTTTTCAGACCTTTCAGAGAAGTACATGGGCAGGCCTATCTCCCTTGGTACCTCTGGATCCGTTTAAAATGCCAACCTTTAGGCTACCAGCCAAGCATTTAACCATTTGTGCTACAAAAACTTTACAGTAAAGATAATTATTTCCATTGACAGATAAAGAAACCAATTAAGAGTTAAGAAGTAACAGCTAGGAATTCTATTTCTCTCTTCAAGCTCCATGCTCTTTTTTTACTATATCTGGCTACATTTCAAGAATACAGTCTGATGCATAATTTTTATGAAATACCAAGCACAGAAAATCTTGGTGTAATAGAGGTTAGGAACTTCCCCAATGAGGGGGTCTTCTGGTTATTCATGCTGTAAGAGTCGTAATCTTGGGTGAAGTTAAGACATTCTGAATTCACGTACCTCAGTGAAGTACTTAGCACATTTTTCTTTCTTTCCTTAGATGGGGATCATTTTTACTCCTCCATTTTCCAGCTTAAGAAAGAGTACTCTCCCTGTAAGCAGATGGTCAAGATCAGCCTCTTCAGAGAGACTGACCCATGCTGACTTGTGCATCTCACCTTCTAAATAGATTTGTCAACCACCCAACAGTTTCCACAGCTCCAGAGCCTGGCTTGCCTGAACCTAGGATGCATGAAAATAGCTGAAAGCAAATACTAACAAGTTAACTTACACTGTGAATCTCTTCCTCTACCCAGCCATTGCCACGGCGACGGCAGAAAGTGGCTTGAGCAAAACATGTGGGATTGGTTATTATCTAGGGGAGGAAAGAAGTGTCTGAAGGACTTGGAAATAGTTGACTCTCTGAAGGAAAAACAGACAAGAACAAACCGTAAAGGATAAGACTAACCAATTCTAGATAGTTAACTGGGAAAAACAGTCAAGAATAAACCGTAAAGGATAAGACTAACCAATTCTAGATAGTTAACTGGGGAGCCCTGATGAGATAGTGGTAAGGAGCTGTGCTCAAAGCCCAAAGGCTTTGAGTTTGAAACCAAGTTTCAATCCACCTGCTTCTCTGTGGGAGAAATATGGGAAATCTCCTGTGCAATGTACAGCCTCTGAAAAGTTACTGGAGGGTCAGCTATGAGTTGGTTCCAGCTTCGTAGTACATAAAATCACCACCAACAGATAGTTCACTATTCACAGAGAAATCGAGAAAGGGAGCATTGAGTTGTCCTCTATTCCTATTTCATGTCTCCCATATTTGCTTTCTAGGAGGTCTAGGTGAAGCATTCATTGAGAAAAGACTGTGTATTCTTAGAGTCAATTGCTGAGGAAACTGATAGAACTAAAAAAAGTCTCTATTATTCACATGCAGGTAAAGCGTATATACTGAAGCACTGACTCATGAGGTATCTTAGTGCAAGAGAATCTCATCGTAGTGTACACATAGGCAGCAGAAATGGTTTAAACTCAACTACTAATAAAAAGATTGGTGGTTTAAACCTACCCAGGGAGCTCTGGGGACCTAGTCTATGGGGAGTTCTGCGCCTCTCTCGTGGTTTGGAACCACCAGCAGTCCTAGGGATAAAGCTGGGCACTTTCTTCTTGTGTTCGTACTCTAAGGCAATGAGGGAGTGGGCAGCTCTTCAAAAGAAAGGCCTAGTGATCTGCTTCCATAAAGACTACAGTCAAGAAGACCCATGGAATAGTTCTACTCTGTAACAATTCCATAGACTGGAATGGATTCAATTGTGGCTAATTTGGTTTTGTTGTTGTTGAGTAGACACAATACTACTCAGTGGCTCCCCCAGTGGCCCTCCAAGTTCTAACAAAAAGTCCTTCCTTGGCAACTCTTCATCCTTCCCCTTGGAGCTGCAGCTCTTGGAAACTTAAGCCCACACAGCTATTACACATTCCTGGTGTTTCTTAAGGCGCTGTTAAGTTAATTTTAGATTTATAGCAAACACAGATATAATGCTGTCCAATAGTGTTTTCTGGACTGCAGTCTCCTGATTGAATACATATGGTGAAAAGATATATCCCCATTACACACATGTTTTCTGATTTTAAACCATGCTTTGTTTAAATTATTACTTCTTGGTCTAGCTGCAGTTTCTGTGTGAGCAGTATTAAATGTTTTAGAATTCTCATTTGCAATGTTATCCATACATTTTTATGATTCACATAGTCAAATGACTTAGTAAACAAATACAGATAAACATCTTTCTGATGTTCTCTGCTGTCAGGTAAGATCCATCAGACATCAGCAAGGATGCCCTTCATTTCATATTTTCGTCTCAATCTGACTTAAATTTCTGGCACTTCAAAGTGAATGTACTGCTGTAGTAATTTTTTCATAACCTTCAACAAGATTTTGCCTGCATGTGGTATTAATGATCTTGATAATTTTTCCAGCCTGGCTCGTCTTTCCTTAGGTCTCAAGTTTAGATCTCTTTCACTCAGTGGATCAGGTAGTTCTCCTCCAAGTTTCCTGGCCTACACAAGTGAGTATGTCCAGGCTTATATTCACTTGCTGAAACATCAAATGTGGTGCTCTATCAGTTCCTGGAGCTTTGCCTTATAAAGCCAATGTCTTCAATGACTTTTGTATTTCTTCCTTCAGTACCATTACATCATTATCATATGCTACTGCCTAAAATGGCCAAACATCAGCCAATTGTTGATATAATGGCGTTTTTAATTGTTTCCATGTCATTCTGATATTTACTGATATCTATGATTTTTTTTTCTATAGAATTCTTCACTATTGCATTCAACTTGAGGTTTGATCATTTTCTTCTTTCAGCTTGATAAATGTGAAGACTGTTCTTGCCTTTTGGTTTTCTAATTTTAGGTTTTGCACATTTCATTATCTTTTGCTTTGTCTTCTGGAGTCACCCTGTTCAGCTCTCTTAGGCATTCCATAAGTTCCCTTTAGCTTCTCTACATTCTAGACCAAATTTCAGAATATCTTCAGACTTTCATTTTGTTTTTTTTAACTCTCTTTTTAAAATTAAGAAAGATGTGTATCAGGATTGTAGCCTCTCATTATACTAATTCAATCTGTCCACTCACCCAGTAATTTAAGAAGTGGGATTACATGAATAAAAATGCAGCCTCTAATTGTAGGAAGACTCAATAATCTGCGATCTGCAGATGATACAAACCTGGTTGTTGAAAAAGAATAATACGTGAAATACATACTGACAAAATAAAAGATTGTAACCTTTAGTATAGATTCGACTTCAACCTAAAACAAAGAAAAACTTCAACAACCGAACCAAGAAAACATTATAATAAATGAAGGAAAAATGAAAGTTGCCAAGATTTCATTTCACTTGGATCCACAATCAACACACATGGAAACTATCCCATTGAGCGTCTTTCTCTTGGCACAGTGGCCACGACAATGGGCTCATGTACAGGAGCACTTGTGAGGATGATGCAGGATGGGAAGGGACAGGGTTTCATTCCACTGTATTATAGCATTGCTATGCATTGAAGCTGACTTGGAGCCATCTAACCTCAACAGTGATCTTCCCAGGAGAAGATCACCAGGTCTTCCGCTCACAGAGCAGGTAGGTGGGTTCAAATTGCAGACAGATTCTTGTTACCCAGAATGCCCATCTTGAAGGTGAAAAAACTGATACCCTAAAGGGAAGAATGAACCTGATCAGGGTCACCTTTTGGGCATTCCTGAGATAACTAGAGCGATGCCTCATCTGTGCTCTTTAGCATTTCAGCTAGAAACTTTATTAAAGCTTTTTTTTTTTAATAGATGAGTGAATTGACTGTTTTATAGAGGTGGGAGTGTGGAGGAAAGGTAATTTCTTAGACTGAGCCATCATCTTGACTTGTGTCCTCTAGGCAATTCCATTCTCTCCCTCAGATTTCAAATTCCCTCTGTTGTTGTTATGTGCCATCGAGTCAGAACTGACTCAGAACTGACCCTCCAGTAGGTTTTCAGAAACAGTAAACCACACAGGAGTAGATCGCCCATCCTTCCCCAGTGAAGTTCCCTCTAGCCACTGCTAAAGCAATCAGATGCAAAGTTCTTAGAGAAATTGGAGGCTGGGAGAACTGCCTTGGCAAGAAATTGCTCAATCTAATTACCTTCTCGTACTGTGTTAATCTCAATGGAAAGAGCTGCCAATGGCCTGTCAATGACAGACAAGGAAAGTGTAAAGTTGTTGCCACTGGTTGGGATCTTAATTGTGAGTTTGACTTAACGGAGCACTGCTCTTTCTGGGAGCTGTCATTACTGGGTTGTCACCACCTTGACACACTTGGCTCAGCCCCTATACTGTTCCATATTTCCCATGGCAGACAATTGGGGTGACAGCTCATTCATGAATGTTCCTTGGGGATTCCAAATACAACTCAATTGTTACCTTCTCTGGGATACCTTCCCTTATCTCTTGCTACAGCTTCCATCCACCCAAATATGTTGTCCATACCTTTTCTACAGCACCCACTATATGGTACAGCCACTCCCTTCTTGTGTCTTTCTCCTCCAGCCATCTGAGAGCTTCTTAAGAGATAGCGTATGTTACTCTAGTCTTCTTGCTCCTGATGCTACCCCACACCAAGTAGAAATTATTCATTTGATGATAAAGTCAAGTCTCACTGTTCTTATGCTTGACCAACTCCAAGAAGAAGGAGCAGAATGAGTTCTATTGGATAACCACATGCATAATGAGTAGCGACAGGATTAGGGAGGAAGAAGAATAGAGGCTGGGCAGGAGAGAGATAGGAAGAAAGTGCTGAGAGATGCCACAAATGGAATGAACTCCAAAGAAGAAGTTGGCAAAGTGGTGAAAATGGAAGAAAGGAATTTGGAGAGCCTTCTGGTATTTGGAGAAATAAAAAGAATGAAGTTAAAAATGCATGCTGTTGTTGTATTGTGCACCATTGAGTCAAAACTGAACTTTCTTGAAGGTTTTTAGAGGCTTAAATTGCATGAAAGGAGATTGCCCATCCTTCTCCCGTGGAGCACCTGGCAGATTCGAACCATGTCCCTTTGGGACTGTAGCGCAGATTCTTACCACAGGCCACAAGTTTATGGACTTTGCCTGGTGAATTTCTTGTTTTACAGGTTGAGTATTCTGCTCAACTCACAACAAAGAGTAGAGATTGTGTCCTCAAGAATTACTTCAATGCATGGTCAAGGTGCCAGGAAACAGGAATGCAAACAAGATGGAGTCAGCCTCAGCAATTTGGAAAACAATTCAGAGAGGTTTTAAATGTAATCTAAGAGTGTTCTTGGTCATGTACGAGGATCCAAGGTGGGGATGGGGGAGTAGAAGGGATGAGGATCAGAGAGTAGGAGGGTAATCTTAAGGTCACACAATTTGATGGTGGAGGGTTTGGGTGGGTAAAGGAAATGGAAAGATTCAGTGTGAAAAACAATGTATACGAACTTTGTAAGTAAACCAGTACAAAATAAAAATTTTATTTATTTATTTATTTTTTAAAAAGAATATTCTTGGAAAGATAAGAACCCGGAGACTAGAAGGAGCTTTATTGCGAAGATCAACATTTGTTTGCTAAAAGATAGCACTGTTCCAGATGCCAAAAATGAAGCAGGCTGCACAGGTGATGGGTTTTTTCCCCCGGATATGAGAATCTGTGTCACAATTAACCTCTTGATGAGAGATTTCTCTCAATTAAGTTTTAGTTGACAGGTGGTAAAACCTGGACAACTGGCAGGGATTGACTGACAACTGGAGGAGATAAAGTCATTAATCCTTTCTCTTCCGGTCTCCTGTTTTCTCCTCCTCCTCCTTCACTCCAAATGCCCTTTGCCTCTGAATGTTCATTTGCGGTGACCTCCTCTCTCTTCCTCCACCTTCCATTTGGGTGAGTGCCTTCCCTGTGGGCTCTCAGAGCTCTCTGAGGCACATTGTCAAACTGCACCTAGCACACAGTTTTGTACTTTCTGATCCCTCTACCAGACTGCACATTTATCAAGATCAAGAACTCTGCCTTATCCTCAAGTTGTAACTTGCAGTCTGGTGGGCTTCGACTCATGAGAACCTCCTGTGTGAAACAATGCCCAGCCATTTCCCATCTTTGTGATGCTGAATCTGTCATTGGGGTCACTGTCTTTTGAGTGCTTTCCAGCCTACGGGACTAAGGGTCCTCTTCCATCCTTATTTTGGGTAATATTCTGTCATAATCCATAAGATTTTCATAGGGAATCTGTCTGTTAGTCTCGAAGCCATGTCTTTCTGGTTGTTCAACCAGAAGCCCAAAGGAAAAAAGATGGGCAATCTCCTATCTTGCTATTAGATCCTCAGAAACCAAATAAAGAGGGGTAGCTATGGCTCAGTTATGACTTGATCATGACAATGCATTTCAGTTGTCTAGAATCTTCAGAAATAGATGGCCAAGCCTTTCTCCCCAGTGGTCTGGAAATACTCCTGAAGCCTGTCCATCAGGGGTGACTTGGATGGTGTTTGAAACGTCAGTGCTATAGCTTTCAATATCCGCAAGTATTCTCTTAATTTCTGTTAAGTACCTATTCTATCACATATACTTGATAAATGCTTCTGAATGAAGGGATCAATAAATGATCCAGGACGGTAAATGTAGTACTGTAATTCTCAACTCTTTTACACTCTGATATGGAAATTTTGGATGACACATTTAAATAAGTTAAAATACTCAAAATCACACTAAACTAGTCACCAAGAAACTCTCTTTCAGGCACCTCTATGGTGCAAACAAGTCTCATCATCTCTTTACAAGTGTTCAAAGCGATTGTACCGCTGACTGGTTGAGGAAGACCACTCTCTCTGGAGGGATAGCAGCCTCACACTTCCAGCAAGCACCAGCTCCTTTTGCGCTGCCAGCTTGACTTCACACTGCACCTTGTACCCGCTTTTCACAGGAAGTCATCTCCAATCTCTGCCATGTAGCAAACCTGTGCTGTTCAACCTCGCGCTTGCCAAGTACCAAATGGATATTAAGAGAGACATTCATAAAGTCTCCTTAGGGAACAAACCACCTATCTTACTAGTCCCTAGAGGATACACAGGTGAGGATCCTGTGTTAGTTCCTGTGTTAGTTTCCTGAGCACCATAACAAAGTTTCACAAATGGAATGGCTTAAAACAAGAGAAATAAAATCTCTCATGGTTCTGGGGACTGGGAAGCCAGAAGTCTGAAATTAGGGTATCGATAATGCTGATTCTTTCTGAAATCTGTGAGGACGAATCTATTCCATGCGTCTATTTTTAGCTTCCAGTTATTTCTGAAAATTCTTCCCATTCCTTGGGTTGTGGATACATTGCTTCCATCTCTGCCTCCAACTTTGTATGGCATTGTCCCTCCGATATCTCATCTTGTCAAGACGTGGCTTCATTGGATTAGAGACCATCATAATCCTAGATGACCTATGATTTTATCTTAATCATATCTGTAACTATGCTGTTTCCAAATAAGGGAAACATTCACACATCCAAGGAGATCAGATCTGAGCATATTTCTTTTTAGTGAGGGGACACCAACTAAACTATCATGATGGAGAAAGACAATCTTTTCATGGAGCAGACAGGACTTTTCCAATATTTGGACGACTGTCCTTTGGGGCAAGAAAGTAAACTGTACACTTTCTTGAATGCATGTAGTTAACAGACTGTAGACACAATATAGAATTCTTGCAAATATTATTTTCTAATTTCAAATGAGGAAAAAAAACCAAACAGTTTTAGAACCACTGTATTACTTCCAGGAAAGACATTATTATTAGTATCTATCTACATGCTGGCTTTATGTTGGTGTTGGTATTTTGTTGTTTTCTGGTGTGTTTTGTTTGTTTTGTTTTGGGGTTTTTTTGGGGGGGGGGATTTCTAGCACGGAATTGGCAATCTTTTGCTTGGATGACAGCTTCAGAGAGGTGGTTGGGGAAAACAGCATGCTATCCAGGAAGAAGAAAGTATAGAGATGGATATTCAGATCAGTAAGGCCTAAGAGATAAGAACAAAGGGGGCTTTAAGGTTTGCAGAAGGCTATCCTTCTGGCTGGAACTGAGGAGGACCTGAAGTGCTTACTGCAGAAAGTTAAGGACTGCAGCCTTAAATGTGGACTGAAGTTCAACATTAAAGAAACAAAAATTCTCTCCACTGGGCTGATTGGCAGCATCATGACAGATGGTGAAGAGATTTAGATTGTTAATAGCTTTAGGTTGCTTGGCTCCACAACCAACACTCTTAGTACCATCAACCAGGAAATCAAAAGACAAATTGCATTGGGAAAATCTGTTGTCAGGGACCTCTCCAGAGTACTGAAGAGTAATGATGTCAGTCTGGAGACTAAGGCGCACCCTATCTAAACTACAGTCTTCACAATTACTTCTTACGTGTCAAAAAGCTGGACAACGAATAGAAATAATGAGGTTGGCACAGGACAGGGAAAGGTTAGGATCCATTGTTCATAGGGTTGCTATGCATCATAGTTGAGTGGATGGCACTTAGCAACAATAAATCTTTGCAAAATCAAATTACTTCCTCCTTCTTTCATGAAATGGTTGGTGGATAAGAAGTTCTTTAAAAGTCAGATCTGCGATGTTCCATCTAGATAATCCTTAAAAAGGAGTTGGACAATCTTTATTTTAGTAGCTCCCCATACATTCTTATGGACCCTGAAGTTTGGAATCTAGTAGTTTTGTAGTTAAGAGGACATGCTTTTCACTTAGAGAGATAGAGGCATAGATAAAAATTTACCCTCACTCACTGTGTAACTCTGGAAATTTGCTCACCTTTTCTGGTTCTCAGTTTCTAATCTATATAACAGGAATTATAATATCGTTTATGAAGGTGGTTAGGCAGATTAAATGAAATATTGAACACAAAATACTAAACATAGTGCCAGACACATATAAATAACTTTAAACTATTGCTATTGTTGTTGTCTTCTCACCACTGGACCAATTGGTAGCGTCAGGATGGATGGCGAAGAGATTGAGATTGTTCACAGCTTCAATTTGCTCGGCTCCACGGTCAACACTCTTGGCACCAACAGTCAGGAAATCAAAAAGTATATCGCGATGGGAAAGTCTGCTGTTAGGGACCTCTCTAAAGTACTCAAGAAAAACGGTGTCTCTCTGGAGACTAGGGTGCGCCTGATACAGGCCATGGTCTTTGCAATCGCTTCTTATGCATCAGAGAGTTAGACAATGACTAGGGAGGACAGAAGGAGAGTTGATGCCTTTGAGCTGTGGTGCTGGAGAAGA
>NW_006399843.1:7016039-7035824 GCF_000299155.1 Elephantulus edwardii
TTTCTTTGGGATAGGAACAAATATCGATCTCTTCCAGTCAGTTGGCCAAGTGGTCGTTCTCCAGATTTCTTGGCACAACTTGGTGGTGAGCACGTCCAGGGCAGCATCTGTTAACTGAAATATGTCGATTGGTATACCATCTATTCCTGGAGCCTTATTTTTTGCCATTTCCTTCAAATCAGGAGGAGATTTTTTCCTCCTTCTCCAGCAGAGCATCTGGTGGATTCGAACCGCGTACTTCTAGGATTGCAGTGCAACTTCTTGCCACTAGGCCACCAGAGCTCTTATTATTATTACCTTTTTAAAATAAATTATGGGAGTATACATAAAATAATTATATATATTCCCTTTAAAAGCTACTCTAACTTAAGGCCTTAGGATCTGAACTGACTCATAGCTGACCCTCCAATGGATTTCTGAGGCTGTCAATAGACTGGAGGAGATTGACTGTCTTTCACCTGCAGAGCCAGCCAGGCATGGCCTTTGGGTTAGCGGCACAACTCCCTACAGGCTATGCCACCAGAACTACTTGAAATTGTAGACAGCCAGTTCCCAGGATCTGGACCTTGGGCATATCTGTTACCAAGAAGCTCTTAAAAGTGCTAAAGAGCACATATATCAGATTAAAGGATAAAGAACAAGGATATCAGCTTAAAGACTCTAAGCCATGGTATTTTGAATTGCTTTATATGTATAAGAAAACTGGGCAGTTAATAAGGAAAAAGGGAAGAAGACTGGATGCTTCTGAGTTGTGGTGTCAGCAAAAAGTTTTGACTATATCATGATTTCCAAAAGAACAAATAAGTTTGTTTTGGAGGAAGTACAACTAGGGTGCTCCTTAGAGGCAAAGATGACAAAACTTTGTCTCACATATTTTGGGCATATGGTCAGAAGAGGCCAATCTTTAGAAAAATGCATCATTCTGGAAAAAGTAGAGAGTCACAAAAAAAGAGGGAGGTCCTCATGAAGCTGACTTGGCATAGTGACTGCAATAATAGGGTTGAATGTGATGAAGGACATGCAAATGGTGCCAGTTAGGATAAAGACTGTTGTTCACTGGACCACGATGAGTCCCAGTAGTCTGAAAGGCACCTAGCAACAGCAGTCAGTATTCAGGGGACTTGATATGTCCAGAGTCATCATGAAGGAATGCATTTCTCCTTGAATTGTGCTCCATTTCTTTTCATGAAGAAGACATACTGCTCCATTAATTGTTTCCTCAATATGGTGGCTACGACTATTATAATATCTTTTGTGCATCTCCTAATACTATTCTTCTAGGAACTACCCTTCAATAGGGACACTAAGAATTACTGCTTCAGAAACTGACGGGCTGGAATGGAATGTCTGTACACTTGCTGTGGGAATCATGACAAATTGTAAAGAATGAGAATTCTAGAAAACTTAATTGTGCTTATGGGGAAGCTGTAGATAGACAAAGAGACCAAGCAGAATAGGACAGAATAGAACTAGAGAATACCACATGGTTTAAACTTAGGAAAGAAATGCATTACATTTGGATCCTTTACCGTCCATGGACTGCCAGGAGAACAAACAGGTTTATCCTAGAGAGGGTGAAACCAGACTGCTCTTTGGAGGCAAGGATTCTGAGGCTTCAGCTACAGTTGGGGCATGTTGCAAGGAGGAATCAGTCCTTGGAGAAGGACATCATGCTTTGAAGGATAGAGGGACAGAGAAAGAGAGGAAGACCACTGATGAAATGGATTAATTCAGTGACTGGGATAATGAGGGTAGGTGTGTCAGAGACAGTAAAGTTGGCACAGGATAGAGCAGGTTTCAAAGCTATTGTACAAAGGGTCAGTATGAGTCACAAGTGACTTGACAGCAAGTAACAACAACATGCTAAGCAAGTAATCAGAGAAACTGGATAATATAAAAAAGAAAGCAACATTAGGATTGGAGGAAAACTCATTAACAACCTATGGTATGCACGTAACAAAACTTTCTGTGGCTGAAATCTAGGAAGACTTTAAGCACTTACTGATGATGACTGGGACTCCAATCTTCCGTACAGATAACACCTCAAAATTAAAAAAAAAACAAACAAAACAGCAACAAACACCAAATAAACAACTGCATCAAGAAGTAA
This sequence comes from Elephantulus edwardii, assembly GCF_000299155.1. Taxonomy (NCBI): domain Eukaryota; kingdom Metazoa; phylum Chordata; class Mammalia; order Macroscelidea; family Macroscelididae; genus Elephantulus; species Elephantulus edwardii. The sequence continues at coordinate 7,018,150 of NW_006399843.1, forward strand.
CATCATGATTAACAGAGGAAAAACTGAAGTTATCCAGTTTTAATTTTATTTGGAGTCATGTTCTTGGAAGCAGCACTTAAGAAATCAAACTACAATATTGCATTGGACAAATGTGCTCCAAAATAGCACTTTGGTTTTTTTTTAAATATATATTTTATTTTCATGAAAGTTTAGGCAATAATTATTATTAATGGGTGCATTTAACTTGCAACATTGTCTAAGCAAACCTTAAAGAATATTGCTATTTACTTTCCCCACTCCTTCTCTATTAATTTTTTTCTTCTCTTCTCACCACCATTTAATTAATTGTGTATGTATTGTTGCAGATTGTTCCAGATTTGAACAGAGACGAGACTAGAGGACATTGTTGTTGTTGTCGTTAAGTACCATAGAGTTGACTACAACTCATAGCAATTCTATGAACAATGGATCTGAATCTTGCCTTATCCTGTGACATCCTCATCATCTTGATTGTAACTGAGCCCCTTGTTGCACTGGCTGTATCAATCTATCTTGTTGGTGGTCTTCTCTTGCACTGACCTTCCATTTTTCCAAGCACAATTTATTTTTTCTAAGGACTAACCCCTCCTAACAACATGGCCAAAGTATGTGAGATGAAGTTTCTCCATCCTTGCCTCTCAGGACCTCCCTGATTGCACATTTTCTAAGACAGAGCTCTTTGTTCTTTTGGAATGCCACAGGATATTTAGTACTCTTCTCTCACAACACAACTCAAAGTCATCTATTCTCCTGCTGTCATCCTTAGTCATTGTCCAACTTTCAGGTGTATATTAAGTAATTGAGAAGACCTGAGCTTGGATCAAATGCACCTTAGTCTTTAAACTGACATTGTTGCTTCTTAACATTATTGAGAGGCCCTTGACAGCAGATTTTCCCAAGGTAATACATCTTTTATTTCTTCACATCTGGTACCACGAGAGTTGATTGTGGATCCAAGACAAAATCATTAACAATTCCAATCATTTCTCCATCTGTCATGATATTGCCACCAAACCTTTGTCTTCTTGATGTTAAAATGCAGTCTATACTGAACACAGTAGCTTTTGACCTTCTGCAACAAGTATTTCAGGTCCCCCCTCACTTTCAGCAAGCAAGGCTGTGCCATCTGCATAGTCCAGGTTGTTGATGGGTCTTCCTCCAATCCTGATACCACATTTTTCTTCACAGAGTCTGGTTTATGAATTATTTGCTCAGCATATAGTTTAAATAGGCATAGAGAAAGGTATAGTCCTGACACACATCCTTCCTGATTTTAAACCATACTGTGTTCCCTTGTTTCATTCAGACAACAGCTTCTTGGTCTTATTATAGATTTCATTTGAGTATAATTACATGTTCTGGGATTCCCATTATTCTTGATGTTAGCCATAGTTTGTTTTGAGCCACACAGTCAAATGCCTTTGTATGTTGTTGTTGTTATGTGCTGTCGAGTTGCTTGCAACTCATAGCGACTCTATGTACAACAGCCCTAAACTCCGCTCTGTCCTGTACCAATCGCACTGTCTCTGACACTCTCATCCCGATTATCCCAGTCACTGAATCAATCCACCTCATAGAGGGCCTTCCCCTCCTGCGCTGGCCCTCCACCCTCCCAAGCATGATGTCCTTCTCCAAGGACCAGTCTCTCCTCACAACATGTCCAAAGTATGTTAGATGGAGCCTCAGAATCCTTGCCTCCAAGGAGCCACCTGGTTTAACCCTTTCCAGGACAAATCTGTTTGTTTTCCTAGCAGTCCATGGTATTCTCAATACTCTTCTCCAGCACCACAGCTCAAAGGCATCAATTCTTCTTCTATCCTCCTTGGTCATTGTCCAACTCTCTGATGCATAACAAGTGATTACAAAGACTATGGCCTGTGTCAGACACACCTTAGTCTCCAGAGAGACACCATTGCTCTTCAGTACTTTGGAGAGGTCCCTAACAGCAGATTTTCCCATGGCAATGTGCCTTTTAATTTCCTGCCTTTGTATAGTCAATAAAAAACCAAATTGACATTCTTTTGATATTCTTTGCTTTCAGCCAGGATCTATCTGGCATCAACAATGATATTCCTGGTGTCACAGGTTTTTTGGTGTTTTTTTCTAAACCCATCTTGAACTAGGGAAAAATCTTTGTGAGGAAAGGCTTCGCTGTACTTTGAAGAATAAATAGAGATCAACAAGATATAGCATATTCTGGTTAAAAAGAATTATCCGCAACTTCTGAAGTTTGGAAGGACTGTGGGCTATTTCAGAAAGAGAAATAGTGAGTAAGGTGGAAGAGGGGTTGGGCTGGGGGTGGAGTGAAGGAGATGGTACTGCAGGGACAGGCAAGCATCATAATTGAGGACCTTGTAAACCTTGATAAGGAATTTGCACATTATCCTAAGAGCAATGGTGTGTCATTAAAGAGTTTTAAGCAGGAGAGAGAAATGATGAGGCTTGTGTTCTAAAAGATCGCTTTGACGGCTGTATGGAGAATGGATTAAGGGAGACGAAAGTGAAAGTAGGAATAATTTGCAAATACCTCTGGCAAGATTAAAGGGTTGTCAGCTACTCGCACTTTAAGGGTGTGATGCAGGACTGATTTTTTTTTCCCCCAGAACTTGGAACTGTGAGAACAAGATCTGTTCAGGAGGTGAAAAGAGAAATAGCTGGGGAGCATACTCCGCTTTCCCGCTATGTGTAACTCCCACCAGCGGCTTAGCCAGCAAGGACAATAGAAAGTTCATAGATTAAGATTCTTTTTTACCTTTCTATTAGCAGAACTAATCATTTGCCTTTAAGTAAGACATTTCATTTTGATTAAAGTAATAGCCATGAATAAGTAAAAAGAAATTAATTTCCAGAAGGATATTTAAATTTAACAGGATTTTCTTTCCTGACAGAACTGAGGTTAATCCACCTCTTACCTCTACTGACATCTCTGATACCCAAGTGAAACCAAACCCATGCCTGTCAAGCTGGCATCAATTCCAAGCGATCTGCACCTGTTTTCTGAAGCTATAAACCTTTCCAGGAGGAGGCTGCCCTGCTTTCTCCCAAGAAGCAGCTGATGGATTCAAAGTGCCAACCTTTTGGATAGCAGCCTATTACATTACACACTATATAACCAGAGCTCCTTGGTATCTGTGATAGCTGCCATTGAGTTAGATACTGTGATCATCTCCCCTTCTACCAATAAGAAAACAAAAGTTCAGAGAGGTCATGTCAGTAACTCGAGAACACCTGATCAGAAGGTGTATTTTAAACCACAATATAATGCCTCCAGTGTTCTTTCAACTACATGGGCTATAATAAAGCACTACTGTTGTTCTTAGCTGCTGCCTGGTAATCCCTTGATCCACAGAGGCTCATGTGCAGTGGAACACCGCCCTGTCCTTCACATGATAGGTTATAGATCAGACCATTGTGACCAATAAATAGGGTTGCATGAATTGATTTTTGTACATAGGTTATCTATGCTTTTTTCTCCTACTCTGTCTTAGTCTGGCAGCTTCAATGTGACCTGCTTTGTGCTCAGTAACACACATTCTACCACATGTGGACAAGTGGTGACTACAAATGAGGTGCACTGACAGGGAATCGAACCCACACCTCTCTTATGGAAGGTGAGAATTTTACCACAGAAGCACCAATGTCTTGGCAAGAAACTATAGATGGTGGTTGGTTTTTTGTTTGTTTCTTTCTTTGGTTGTTTTTGTTTTTAGTAAACACTCTTTCCACATCACTATGTAAGCAACGTTCTGAATAATGGACATATATTTTGTCTTTCCCTGGTGGGAAGTGTCAAGTCTTAAATTATGCTTTAGGACCATGCATTGGCCATGGCCCAGAATTTTACCTGATTTTGTCACTTCCATACAGCAGTGATACCATCTTTAGCCAAACATGAAGTGAAAATACTCAGTTTTCTGAACCAGTTCTCCTAACAAGCTGGCCAGGGAGGCAGCCTGCACCCCTTCCCCCCGCCCCCCCCCAGCTGCCTCTGCACAGGCACAGATCAATCCTTGCCTGAGAACAATGACCAGCCATCCATACTCGGTCTCCCCCAACTGTGAGCTACCTTGGGGAGCTATGGGCTGCACTTGGACACTGCCACTCCACTGCATCGTCAGTCAGTGGCAAAAGAGAGGCTGCCTCTGGCTCCTGAGGCAACAACATCAGCAGGAATAATGAGCTGCTCTAGGGGAGCGAGAGTTTTTTGATCAGGAGACATATGGGCCTGTCACAGTGACAGATGGGCCCAAAAGCCCCTTCCCCAGTACACTGCCCACTGACCTTGACTCTCACCCCCAGGTCTGCCTTTGCTCTTTCCTGATTCCGGTTGGCAGAGTGGTCAGAGGGAGGGACAGCAAGACAGCCAACCAATGAGAGAAGGAAAAAGAAATAATGTTATTGCGTGATATTATGGGGGCATTAGTTTCATAATTTAGGTGGCAAAACCCCTCCGACCCGCTTTATTTATATATAGATCTTGAGAGTGGGAATACTTTAACCTCTAGGAATGTCGTTTCTGTCATCTAGAAAGCACAGATGATAAAAACACCGGCTAGACTATTATTGCAGTGTGGTGGAGAGAACCCTGTCAGGTGCTGTTGAGTCAAGTACAACATAAAGCTAACCTATGCACAACAGGTCTGAACCCTGTCCTATCCTGTGTCATCGTCATTCTCTCGGACACACTTGAGCCCATTCCTGCAGTCACTGTGTCAATCCATCTCACTGAGGTTGTTCTTCTCTTTCTCTGACCCTCTATCTTTCCAAGCATAATGTCCCTTTCTAAAGAATAGCTTCTCCTAGCAACCTGTCCTAGCACAAAGTATGTGAGACGAAGCTTTGTCATCTTTGTCTCCAAGGAGGCACTTTAGCTGCACTTTCCCCAAGATATATCAGTTTGTTCTTTTGGCAATTTGGGGGAGATTCAGTAAGCTAAGCGCTTCCTTTACCACTGTGGGAATGTGTTTAAGGAATTTGGCCTTAAACACATTCGAATCTCTAATTTCTCATTTATGAAATGAAAATAATAAATGCCTTTCTCATGACACCAGTGTGAGTGTGAAATGAGCCAGCATGTATATGTGCACACATGTTCTCATACTTTCATTGACACTGAGTTACAGGGTACCTACGGCTGACCCTCCACTGAGTTTCCAAGACTATAAATTACATGGGAGGAAATTTCTCATCTTTCTCATGTTATCATTGGTGTATTTGAACCTCCAGAGAAACCTGACCATTAAGTTAGCAGTACAACTCCCTACAGACTATGACACCAAAGTTCCCTATATGTATTATGGAGCATCTAATTTAAAACCTGATTTAGAGTAAGATGTCCTACAGACATTTACTGATCCTGTTGTGAATTTTGAATAAATTACTACCTATAAACGGGACATTTTAAAACTGTAAGATACTATATAATGCTCACTGTTAATACTGATGTTTGTACTGACATTTGTAGTGGCACTGGTATTAATATTAGGATTGATAATGCTAAGAGTACTGGCATGATATATTATTAGTATTAGTATCATCTCTAAGATATCTTACAGTCCTTAAAATCTTAAAAATCTTACATCACCTGAAAGAAAGATTGTTTCTTAATGAGCAACTGGTCTAAAAGTCTGAACAATGAATCGAAGATCCACTTCAAATGTGCTTCTGTATCCGATGCTATGCAGGAAACTGTAGGAGTTTGGTCAGCTCAGAGTAGATAGTAACTAAGAGGAAATTTGAGAAGAACAAAAGGAGGCATCACAAGAACATTTCCAGAGGACAGGAGGAGACTGCTTCCAGGCAGGGAGAGGCAGGTGTCTGCCGTGCTGTGCCACGGAAGCTGTTGCCTCCCCAAACAAGTCTGTGGACATGTTCCTGTTGTACTTATGCTATAAAGGACCTATGCGAGATAGAGAAGTAAACAATACCTGTGCAGAGAGGGCAGGGGGCTTTAGAGAAATTCTGCAGAGTTCTGCATCTTTATAGAAGACAATCGTTAAGTGATTTTGAGTTAACTATGTCTCAGAACAACCTTATGAACAGCAACCAGAGCCTGCACCATTGTCACAACCTCCAACTGGCTCAAACCTATTGTTATAGTCACCATGCAGTCCATCTTGTTAAGGGTCCTCCTCTTTCATGGACCCTTCACTTCTTTTCCTGCATGATGTTTGTTTCCCCCAAGAATTAGCTCCTCCCGACAAGATGCCCAAAGTCTGTGAGACAAGGTTTCATCATCTTTGTCTCTAAAGACCCTCTGGCTGCACTTCTGCCGAAGACACTCTTGCCTGTTTATTTGGCAGTACATGGTGCTCTTCTCAAACACTGCAATTCAAATAATTCTTCGGTTTCCCCTATTCCTTGTGCAGCATTTAGATGTATAAGAAATAACTGAAAATGCCATGGCTTTTCTATCAGGTGCACCTTCTTCTTTATATAGACATCCCAGATCTTTAATACTTTAAAGAGGTCCTTGACCACAGGACTAGTCTGGTCATCCACTTCTGAAATAACAAACCTTCCAAAGCTGTCAATTACAGCAAATAGAGACAACTGTTTTCCCTCTAAAGAAAGTAATGGTATCTTTTAGCAAACAACATGAAGAATTTAAATACATGGGGCTCATTTTAATCCAGAGTGAAAACATCTTTACGTCTATGTCCTTTAAATAATGAAGACATAATGACCTGATCTATGTTTTTACTCCTCAGTTTGGGCTTGTAAGCGTTGAAATGGCCAACAGAAAGGAGTGAGAAGAAGGAGCAGGGGAAAGAGGACCAGGAGGAGAAAAAGAAGAAGAGGAGTAGGAAGAGAAGGAGGGGGAGACTAATAAGAACAAGAAAGAAAAGGAAAAGCAGAAGAGGAGAAAAAATATTGAATAAGCGACAGAAAGAATCCCGATTAGAGAAGTGAGAAATGGGCCAACTTGGTGCTTATCTCAATGTGATGTGAACCCAGCAAGATGCCCCCTTCCTGATAGCTTTTAAGTAGTTTTGCTCAGTGATGAAGAATAATCTTAGAACCTCCGCAGTCCTAGATTCCACACTTCTCCCTGAAGCTGCCCTTACTCTTCCCTCAATCTTGGAGGCACCCCTCAGAGATGATAGCCCTCTGCTCATTTATTTCCATATTGCTTACTTACGGTGTAGTTGGAAGACAGCAGAGAGTGAGAAAAGATTTACAGAGTTACCATATTCCTGAAAGCACCAGGGTATGCAGTGCAGGAGCTAAGGACCACAAAACAACACTGGAAAGCCAGCTGGATTCAAATAAAGGCTGCTTTTACATTGAGGAGTCTCGGAAGATTTTAAGCAGGGGAAGGGTGTGGTCAGATTTGCTTAATAGGAAAATTACTCTGAGTTCAGTATGGAGGGTGGACTGCAGGGGCTTGATGAGACAGGAGATAGAAGGATCTGTCAATAGAAGGATCTGTTGCAATAATGCAAGGAGCCAGGGGTTGAGGAGGATGGTCTGCTGAGGGCAGGAGTAGAGTGGACACAAAGGAAGAGAACAAGATTCATAGGTTTTAACACACACACAGCTTAAAAGACTTGATCAAGCAAACAAAAAAAAAACCAAAACCAACAACAGCAAAACAAAACACTTCACCCTAAAAGATGTGTTTTATTCAGCTATTATGAATAACTGATTTGATTCTATCCATTCTATTTTACAACTCCTGTCTTCTGCAATTGTCTGGCCCTGGTAACAATTTTACTGGAGCACGGGAGGCACATTATAAATACATTTTATATTGCACATTGTATTTTAAGCAAATTTGAGACATCTCTGATTAGGTGCCTTCCCAACGATAGCCTTGTTCAGACAGATAATTGCGTGCTGATTTTTATTTTATTTTATTTTATTATTTTTTCCAGCTTTGTTCTCTCCCCCTTGGCAAAGCTGCAATCTTGCATACACACGTCAGTGGATAAAAACCCTTGAAAATAACTCTTCAGAAGAAATCTAATTTACTTTTTAATCTGGTTCGGAAATTTGCCAGAAAAATTTCCACCGACAAGCACTGCCATTTATTACCACTTATCACACACCCAGGCTCTGCTCCTGCTCCTGATGGGGCTAATGCAACAGGGGAAGAATCTTGTGATACATTATTTATTCGATACAATCCCACCCAGATAGCATCTATGGGCAGGAGAGGATGAAGTTTGACCTTATCCTTCGTCTAAGGGAAAAGTAAGGAAATCTTCGCTTTTACTTGTTTAAGGAACACTTCCGTTTTCATACCCTTGGGAAGGCTCAACTTCCCTGAGAGCCCTGAGACTATTGAACCACAGGGATCCTGCTTGGACTTTGCTTTCTTGCCCTGATGCCTAATATTCATGTACCTGCTATTATATAAGACCTTGAAACAACTTTCAAGGATTTCATGTATGTTCTTTATCTGCTTTTAAAGATAGAGACCAGTATGATATTTAATGTAGACCTAAAGAATCAGCAAAAGATAGGAAGACCCTCAATGAGATCCGTTAACATAGTAACTGTGACAATGGACTTTGACCTGACAGAGATTGTCCTTATTGTGCAGAACAGGGCAAGGTTCAGATCTGTTGTTCACAGAGTTGTTATGAGTCCATGGTTGACTCAATGGCTTCTGATAACTCAAGCTCAATGGCCAGTAGTGATTAACAGAACTGTCATCTTTCATGCCAGAAACCTGGGCTCAATTTCCAGCCAATGCAATGCGTATACAGCCACCACCCAAATATCATGGAGACTTGTGCATTGAACAAGTTTCAGTAGAACTTACAGACTAAGATGGACTAGCAAGAAAGGTCTGGTTAGCTACTTCCAGAAATCAGTGAAAATTGTAGCGATCACAGCAGCCCAATCAGAAACGGCATAAATGAGCCGGATTGTGCCCTGTTATTTGCGAAGTCACCATGAGAGAAGCCAAGCAGGTGACTGATAACAGCAATAACAACAAACCAAGCTCAATGTAGAGTGGTCCTATGTTGAGGAAAGAATATTGATAGAGGCCAGCTGATGACCTCGGGTCAGTAATTTAACCTCTTCAAGGTCCTCTTGTATGAATTATAGGAGGGGATCATTATGGCTCTGGCCAGTTTGCACAGCTCAGAAAGGCTTTGGTGAGAATAGAAGACTTGGGTTAGAAGACCTAGTGCTGCAATCTGACTCTGCTGTTTCCTCGTTCTCTGATCGTTCACAAGGTGACACCTCTGAGCAATTATTTCCTGATCTGCCCACTGGGAGCGATGACTCTTCTGTTGACCTCACGGAGTTATTAGGTTGATAATGAATATGAAAGCTTTGCAAATAGTGGAGAATATATAAACACATAATTCATCACAAATTAATTCATTAATTAGTGAAAACGCATTACAAGTTATTTGCAGAACCTTTTCAGATGGAAAATAAGAGTCAGGTTGCATTTTCTTCACATCTGTCTCCAACCTCAGCCAATAGATATTCTAAACGCTAGAGACTAAATTGTGTGCCTCTAATATATGGAGGGAGCTCTGATGGCCTAGTGGCAAGAAGCTGTGCTGTAATCCCAAAAACACAGGGGTCGAGGTCACCAGCTGCTCCACGGGAGAAGGATAGGGCAATCTCCTCCAGTACAATTAACTACTTCTGAAAACCAACTGGAGGGTCAGGTATGAATTGGCTGTGACTCTACAGTACACAACAAGAACAAAATATGTATTGTCAATCCTGGCCCTTATTCCTGTCATACGAAGAGCCCTGGTGATATAGTCATTAAAGTGCTTAGATGTTAATTGAAAGACTAACTATTCTAACTCACTGGCTGCTCAATGGAATAGATATGGTAATCTGCTTCCTTGAAAACTGTCATTCTAATCTGTTGCTACAAGATCACTATGAATTGGAAGCAAGCCAATGGCAGCAAGGTTGGGTTTGGAGTATAGCTGGGAATGGATTTCCTTTGTTATGTTAATGAAACAGTATTGGTGGAAGAGAAGATATAAGTCGCATGATCTCCAAGGGACCTAAGAACAGAAGTTGAAAAGAGACAAGGACCTTTCTGTGGAAAAGGCAGGGAGAGTACCTTACCCTAGAACTTGCACCCTGAATAAACTATGAGAAAGTAAGTTTATGTTCATTAAAATCGTCCCTTTGTGGTACTTCTGTTATAGCAGCACTAGAAAACGAAGACAGCTGGCCAATCCCAAGTAAAAGAAATTCTGCTATACTCTATTAGTCTAGTCTCCTAGCAGCTACCAGGCCCTAAAAGCACACAAAACTGAGATTTAGACCCCAAATTCCCTCCTATGTTTGCTGCAGAATAATGAAGGTACATCTTTGAGCACTGCAAGGAACTGAGTTGAAATCCCCACTCTGTATACATTGAAATCTGTGGACATTTTCTTGAATGACTTTTTGTCTCCATCTATAAAATGAGGAAAACACAGTCAATGGCATAATGTGCACCCTCTATAGGCCTTAACGATCCAACTCACCAGTAGTGAATAAAGTGTTAAAAGAGAGCTGCATCCTCCCCCCTTCAATCCTCAGTGCCTAGCACACTATCTGCTCTGAAAGAAGGATCCAATGAGTATATCCAATATGAATAAATGAAATGAAGTAGTACAATTCCCAATAGTCAGGGTCATGAACTGAAGAAAATAGGCACAACATTTTTGACACAGGAAGACAACATCATAAGTTGCTCAAATCAACCTTAAAATTTTTTATGTCCCCCAAATCTCTGCCTTCTGCTTCTTCCATGCCGCTTCTCCTTCTTGCTCCTCTATCCCTCCTTTTCTGTTCCATTTCACCAAGCTTTTCTTTCCTCAGCAGCAGTGGTCTCAGCCAGTGGCTTGGAAGTGAAGTGTGCCCCCAAACTTTCTGTCTCCCTGCTTTTTTGAGTTCCCTTCTCAGAGCTATGCCTCCTGCGGGAAGAGTAAATATAGAAAAATGACAACATGTACATTAATGCTCGTTAGAATGTCATCATTATACTCCACAAAGTGTCTGCCGAGGGGGTCCCTAAAGGACACTTAGAAATGAAGCAGCTGCTCCAGATTTGTTCCAGCTCTCATCTCGAAGAAATGACATTGAGATAAATGCAGTATTTCGGGCTGGAGGGAGGAGAGAGAGCACAGCTTCTTTGGAGAGGTGGAGGATAGCAACAAGTGAAACTTCCCTTTTCCAGATCACTCAGAAAAACACACAGTTCACTGGCAGAACTTGAAGACATTAGATCCTGCTTCATAACTAGGCCTTGTTTGTTCCAACGTGAGGCTTACTTAGGGAGCAGGCAGCCCAAGGAGTTCATGCCTACCCTGCAGAACAGCCCCTGAAAGGAGTGCCTGCCTTTGCACAAGAAGCAAGAAACAGGGAAACAGAACAGGGAGATCATTTGCTATTCACTTTCTTACTAGCAGGAATGGAAGAAGGCTTGTAGAGGGAAAGGTTTGCAACAAGACATTAAGATTATAAATCTACTAACAAAAGATCCCAGCAAACATCTCTCTTCATTTTCCTCCCCCACTCAAGACTAAGACCCTAAAAAGTCCACAAGACACCATCCAGCTCTACACACGCTCTTAAACAGTCCCAGTCCCTGGTCACACAAGCATGACTCCCCCTTCATCTCACCATTCTGAAAAAGTAAATTTCTGAGACCTTGTGTAGATTCTATTTTCATCACACAAAACCAGGCCAAATCAAAACAAAACAACAAAAAACCAAACCCACCAAAAACAAACCCACAGTCCTGGGTGCAGGCTAAAAAAATCACGATCCTATGGCCACTTAATTTAAGCCATCAATGTCAATAATGATGATTTCTTGGGATTTTACATTTATACAGTGCTTGTTATTGTATTACTAAATTGAACTCTCATTACTACCCTATTGTGTAGTCAAGGTACATTTTATTATCCCCATTTTATAGATGGGGAAAACAGAGTAACATATCCTTAAACTACATGCACACACAAACATATAAGTTATGGAGTATCATATTTTTAACTTATATACTCACACAAACATATAAGTTGGGCATTGTTATGCACTATGCTCATTGGTGAAGATCATTCCATGTTTCAAGAGGCCTTCAGAAAAAGCCTATGTATCCAAAGAGATGTCAACACTTACATGAAGGGCATAGGTTTAAGGTTTATAAAATGGTAACAAATCCCAGTTTGTTCAAGCTGGCATAAGTGACCATGTCAGAGACATACAGCCTGCACAGGAGAGAAAGGGACTTGCCTGACTGAGGGATGGCAGCTCCTCTGAACAAGATGGATCAGGCCACCTCACCTCCCTCATTGATCAACCAAGGAAGGGATCATGGTAGAAGAAAGTGTTCAGGGGTCACGTTTCAGAAAATGGATATGCTAGCCCCAGTCTGTCATTTCCTACCACTGTTTTTAGTGGCCATTTTTTAGTATTTCTGATCCTCAGCTTCCTCACCCATAAATTAGAAGGTCTACTTGGACCTGGAGGCAGTCGTCAGAACACAGCAGGGAAACACTGCATGGTTCAAAATTGGGAAGGTTGTATGCCAGGGATGTGTTCTATCACCATACCTTTAAAATCTATATGCAGAACAGATCATCCAGGAGGCTGGATTCTATGAGGAGAAATGTGGCATCAGGGTTGGAGGAAGACTCATCAACAATCTGCCTTATGCAGATGACACAGCCCTACTTGCTGAAACTGAGGAGGACCTGAAGCACTTCTGCAGAAGGCCAAGGATTACAGCCTTCAATATGGATTGATGTCCAATATTAAGAAAACAAAGATTCTCACCACTGGGCCAAATGGCAGCATCATGATAGATGGTGAAGAGATTGAGATTGTTCACAGTGTTAATTTGCTTTGCTCCACAATCAACACTCTTGGTGCCTGCCAGTAACCAGAAAATTGAAAGATTAATTGCTGTCAGAGACCTCTCCAAAGTACTGAATAGCAACGATGTCATTCTATAGACTAAGGTGCACCTTATCCAGGCCACAGTGCTTGCAGTTACTTGCTTTGCATCAGAGAACTGGACAACAACTAGGGATGATAGGAGAATTGATGTCTTTGAGCTGTGGTCCTGGAAAAGAGTATTGAATATAAAATGGACTGCTAAGAGAACAAACAGGTTTATCCTGGAGAGAGTTAAACCAGAATGTTCCGTGGAGGCAAGGATTCTGAAGCTTTGTCTGACCTACTTTGGACATGTTGCAAGAAGAGACCAGTAATTGCAGAGAAACATCACACTTGGGAGGGTGGAGGGACAGTGCAGGAAAGAAGATCCTCGATGAGATGGATTGATTCAGTGACTGGGATGGTTGGGGTAGGTGTGTCAGAGACAGTAAAATTGGCACAGAATAGAGAGAGTTTTAGGGCTGTGGTAGCCATATTGCACAGTCGATGTGACTGCGCTTTGCAAATTGAGAAGCACTAAAAAGGAAGCCCTTATTTTTCCTGAGGACTCCGAAGAGGCTGCTAGAGAAAACAAAACGTGGACCATGAAGGAGCTAGAAGACATTTCCATGGACTTACCTCCTTCCCAAGCTCCTGCAGCCACTGGTTGCTGTTCACACCTGAGTGTATCAAAGACTTCTCCCCTGAGTAATAGCTTCTACAGTCTCACAGAATTCACCAAAGTTCTTATTATTTTGTTGTGGATAAACTCAGAAAGAAGATCTCAGGTCCAAACTGGTTTCCGGCAGTTCTTTCTCTAGATTCTTACATGAGAGCTGGCCAATGAATTAGGATGACAATAATTGATGCCATTGAGCTGTGGTGTTGGAGAAGAGTTCTGAATACCTGTGGACCTCCAAAAGAACAAGCCGATTTATCTTGGGAAAAGTGCAGCCACACCCCTCCTTGGAAACAAAGAATGTCAAAGCTTCATCTCACTTACCTTAAGCACGTTGCTAGGAGAGTCTGTTACTTGGAAAAAGACATCATGTTTGGAAATGTGAGAAAGAAAGACCCTCAATGAAATGGATTAACACAGTGACTGCAGCAATGAGCTCAAGAGTGTCAGAGATGGTGAGGGTGGCACACGACAGGGCACAACAGGGTTCAGATTGATTTTTCGTAGGGTTGCTTTAAGTCGTACTTGACTATGACAACCTACAAAAGTGCATATACTCACAAGAGCACACACCCCACACACAAAAACACCCTGCCTTCTGCCCTTTCTCCTCTTTTCACAGTACTTGAAAAATGTGCACATGGGAAGTAGGTAGGGCTCCTGTGCTCACATATCAACAATATTGTCAAGAGAAGCCACCCTCTCAGAAAAGAAATCACTAATAATCCTTAGACTCTTACTTTGCCCTGCTATGGGCAAGCACCAATTGGTTTGAAGGATTCCAGTAGAAATCTCCTTGCCATAATTGTTCAAATGTTCTTATGTACCAGGAAGGATAAAAAGTTAGAATCTGGTCTCTACCCAGAGATTTCACTGTCTCATAGATAAGGTCAAGCCACTTAAATTCGCTTAGCATTAGCCTTCTCACATAAAACGGGGATCTTTTATAGTTGTTGTGAAGATGACAGTAAATAAAGCATTTAAAGACTTGTGACCAGGTTTTTTTTTAATTTTTATTAAACTTTATTAATTTTAATGAACATTTACAGAGATTTGGGGTTTCCATTCATTCACTGTTGCACTATTTTCTCTACCCCGCCCAGTTCGTTCCTCTTTCCCCTCGCCCTTGAAAGTCTGTTTTAATTGTTCCATTGCCACAGTGCCAAAGCCAGTTCTGATTAATCTCCTTTGTTAGTGTGTCCTTTGCCATTCCCTATTACTCCTCCCTGAGAAAGACTTCACCCTGATTCATAAGGAAAAGGGGACAGCGAATTCTCTTAAGTCTTTCTGGCTCTCAACTTCCTAAACTCACAATGCCTAAACCTAGTAAGTTATCAATTTTCGTATTTATAATTATAATCTGATATTCTATGAGAGACAATGTACTAGATCTATAAATGAGATGTGCTATGTGACATTTAAGGAAAATGAAACTATATTTGTACTCAGTGGCCTATAACTATAGATAATTGATGGGACAACAAAACAGTACACATAATTTTATGTTAGTGAAGGAAACATTCTTTTTACTCTTTTTTTTTTTTTTAATGTGTCTAGAAAGTGAGGAGAAATCTATCTGGAGCCACAATCACTAACTATTCAAAGAAAACTCTTCTGTTGTTACCTTTGTTGTCATTAGGTGCAACTGAGTTGAGTATGACTCAGCAACCCTATGAACAAGAGATCTGCAACCTGTCCAATTCTGTCATTCTTATCATCCCGACACACTTGGGCCCACTGCCACAGTCGCTGTGTCAGTCCATCTCATTGAAGGTCTTCTTCTCTTTTACTAATCCTCCATCTTTCTAACCATGATTTCCCTTTTCAAGGAATTGTTGTGCAATCGGCTTGGCTATGACTCATGATGACCCTATGAACAATGCCTCCGAACCTTGTCCTGCACTGAGCCAGCCTCACCATCTCCCACACACTAGACCCCACTGTCACTGTAATTGTGTCAATCCATCTCACCCAGTGTTTTCCTGTCCTACACTGATGCTCCACCTTTCCAAGCACGATGTTCTTCTCCAAGGACTGGTCTCTCCTGAAAACATGGCCAAGGTATGTGGGATAGAGTTTCAAAACTCTTGCCTCCAAGGATCAACCTGGTTTCACCCTCTTGAGGACAGATCTATTTGTTCTCTTGACAGTCCATGGTCTGTTCAGTACTCTTTTCCAGCACCATAACTCAAGACATCTATTCTTCTTCTGTCATCCTTAGTCATTGTCCAGCTCTCAGATGTACAAAAAGCAATTGAAAAGATCATGGCCTGGATCAGGTGCACCTTAGTCTCTAGACTGATGCCCCTGCCTTTAACAAGCACTCTTTTCTCCAGACATATCTTCAGGAAGCACATGGGATATTCAACACTCTTCTCATACATCACAACCCAAAGACCTCAGTTGTTCTCTGTCTTCCTTATCCCTTATCTGCTCTCAGAAGTATACAGAATATTGGAAAAATCATGGCTTGAATTAGATGCACTTTTGTCTTCAAACTGACAACATTTCTCTTCAGGACTTCGGCAAGTTCCTTGACAGCAGACTTTCCCAATGCTATAAGTTTCTGCTTTCCTGACTGCTGGTACAAAAGGTGTTGATTGTGAATCAGAGTAAGGTGACATCATTGATAATTTCAATCTTTTCTCCATCTATCATGCTGTTTCCTACTGACAAGGGGAAAATATTATTATTATTATTATTAGGTGCTGTCAAATCAACTCCTACTTATGGTAACTCTATGTGTAACAGATTGAAACCTTACCCAATTCTGCATCATCCGCACAATCTCTACTGTGCTTAAGCCCTCTAAGCAGCTACTGTGTCAATCCATCTCCTTGAGGATCTTCCTCCCCTTTGTTGACCCTCTACCTTTCCAAGCATGGTAGCCCTTTCCTAGGACCAACTCTTTTTGTTAATATCCTCAAAGTTTATAAGACAAAATCTCACTATCTTTTCTTATAAGCAAAAGAGCACCACAGCTCAAAGGCATCAACTCTCCTTCTATCATCCCTAGTCATTTTCCAGCTCTCTGATGCATAGCAAATGATTGCAAGGACCATGGCCTGGATGAGGCACACCTTAGTCTCCAGACTGACATTTTGCTCCTCAGTACCTTGGAGAGGTCTCTGACAGCAGACTTTCCCAATGCAATTCATCTTTTAATTTCCTGGCTGCTGGTACCAAGAGTGTTGATTGTAGAGCGAAGCAAAATGAAGCTGTCGACAACCTCAATCTTTTCATCATCCATCATGATGCTGCCAATCGGCCCAGTGGTGAATCTTTGTTTTCTTGATGTTGAGCTTCAATCCATATTGAAAGCTGCAGTCCTTGACCTTCTGTAACAAGCACTTCAGGTCCTCCCCAGTTTCAGCAAGCAGGGTTACGTCATATGCATAATACAGATTGTTGATGAGTCTACCTCCAATCCTGATGCCACACTTCTCCTCACAGAGCCCAGTCTTCCACATAATCTGTTCCGCATATAGATTGAAAAGATATGGAGATAGGACACATCCCTGGTGTACACCCTTCCCAATTTTGAACCATGCAGTATTTCCTTGCTCTGTTCTAACGACTGCCTCCTGGTCCAAGTAGAAGTTTCACATATGCACAAGCAAGAGTTCTGGGATTCCCATTTTCTCAGAGTCAACCACAGTTGTGATCCACACAGTCAAATGCCTTTGCATAGTCAATGAAACACAGATAGATATTCCTCTAGTACGCTCTGCTTTCAGCCAAGATCCAGCTGACATTAGCTATAATATCTCTCGTGCCACAGCCTCTCCCAAATCCAGCCTGCACTTCTGGCAGTTCTCTGTTGGTGTGCTGTTCCCATAGTTTTTGGATAATCTTCAGCAGAATCTTGCTTGCATGTAATAGCAATAATATTGTTTGGTAATTTCCACACCATGCGTATATGTTATTGTTATATGTTGTTGAGTTCGAACTGATTCATAGTGACTCTCTAGTGAGTTTTTCAGAAACAGTAAATCACATGGGAAATTTTCCATCTTTCTTCCATGGATTCAAACCACATGCTTTCAGACTGGCAGTGTAACTCCTTTCCTCTACACCACCAGAGCTAAAAATACCATGACTTGGGGAGTGTGCACCTTATTCTTTAAAAAAA
>NW_006399843.1:7035993-7047091 GCF_000299155.1 Elephantulus edwardii
AGATGTTACCTGGTCTTGCATTCCCAATTCAATCTAGTTGAAGAAACCATGTAAATAGTGAGAAAGAAATAAGGCTTCTACTGTACACGTAACTACATGTAAAGACAAATCTCTGAAGAAGAGTGTGGCCTTTTTGCAGATTCACCGAACTGTAGGGGAACAGCAAGAGATAGGGCCAGAAAAGTACATTTACAGACCAGGAGTTTTCCAAAGTTCTGTTTATGATTCAATCACCTTAAGAGATGAGGAGTAGAAGACAATGACCAATATATTAGAATGTTGTTGTGTGCCGTTGAGTCAAAACCAACCCATAGCTGACCCTCCAGCAGGTTTTTAGAAGCAATAAATTGCATGAGAGGAGATTGTCCATCTTTCTCTCATGGTACAGTTAGTGGATTCGAACCCTGTTTCTTTTGTATTGCAGTGCAGCTTCTTATAAAAAAGGCCACCAACAACTACATTTTTTCAATTGAAACATTTACTTTGCTTTCTGTTGTTACTAAATTTCATTAGACATGCTTTTAATATGTTGTGTGAATAAGTCAATGAGATGTGGTGTATCATTTTGATCCATCAATCTTAGAGGAAATGAGATTTGAGAAACAGGCCTCAATTAAGTGATAGGAAGAAATAGAAAATACTAAGAGACTGAACAGCATGGAGCTGTCTGAATACACATCTCTTCCAGGCCCATCATGTCTATGACTGAATGTGACTTGCCTGCTTCTCCCCTGAGCTGTCACATCTACTGCTGCCACATCTTTCTTAAGAGCGGACTCCCAGACAGAGCATCCTGCCTTAAGACTAAGACATGATGATGAGCAGGAATAAGAAGTTCTGTTCCAACATCCTCCTTTGATTAGCTCACTTTACCAAGCTTACAAAGCCTCCAGATAGAGCTTCATGTTGAGTACCTACAGCAGTGGGCAAGAGAGGGTTGAAATAAATTCTCTTCTCAAATTCTTTTTTGAGCTCCTATAGATGGTCATTTAGAATAGTCTATGACAGACCACAGAAAGAGCTGAGTGCTAGACTGGGTGCTTAGCAGGCAGAGCTCAATGTACAGAGACCTAGGTTACAAGACACCATTCAGAGGTAGGAGATGGATGTCAAGAAGACAGGCAGTGCCTTTGCCTTTTGTGTTAGAACTAAAAAGCAGGGGCTAAGTGGGTTTTACACAGAAGGATACTGTAGGTAAGCTTGAAGTGAGTAACAAAGAAGTAACTCTGCAATACATAATTAAGCCTTTTAAGTCCTATTCTCTCCTCTCTCCTCTCCTCTTTCTCTCTCTCTCTCCTCTCTTCTCTCTTTTCTCTCTCTCTCTCTCTCCCTCTCCATTCCTATCCCTATCTCTATCTCTGTTTTCTCTCTCTCTCTCTCCCCCTCTCCATTCCTATCCCTATCTCTATCTCTGTTTCACACACACACAAGCGCGTGCACACACACATACACACACACACGCACACACACACCACCTCCGATTCTTCCTTTAACACCAGGAGTTATGTAGAAATGGATACGAATTCAGCCAACACTTACTAAATGTCACTGTGCCAGGACACATGAGACATGACCACTATCTTCATCATCAAACAGAAGAGGACATGTGAACAGCTAACTTTCATAAACTGAAGCATATCACTGTCAAGTCAGAATGGACTCATGGCTGATGCCCTGTGGGTTTTTGAGATGTAAATCACATGAGAGAAGGTTGTTCTTTCTCCCATGGAGCCACTGGGAGATACAATTGATTAGAGAGATGTAGCCTTTGGATTATCTGTGTAACTTCCTACTATGCCACCAGAGCTCCAGGAAGAAGCCAATACAAAGGTTTATGCAAAAGATAACCACAATTTTGGAACAATTAAAAAAGTTAAACATCATTTAAGGAGGCTTTTGAAGAACTTATGGGTGTTTGTAAGATAGAAAATTTCTCTGGTTTCTTCCCTTTTCCCACTGTCTTTGGTTAGGGAAGGGAATGCAATCATCCCAAGTTCTACTTTAGGTCTTGTGGGCAGAAGCTGTAAAAAGAAAGCACAAATCTAGAAGAACTTACAAAATTATGACAATCCCTCGGCCTTTTTAAAAGAAAACTACTGAATCTGGGCAGTGAGAGGTCAGGAACCAAGACATAGGCCAAATGGTCAGTCAATCCCTAAGAGTTTAGGCAAAAGAGAAACTTACTGGAAGCCTAAAGTGGCCAGAAAGTCTGATGGGAAAACTGGGACTCAAGGGAGCTTCCAAAACTGAGAAGCATTCACTCCATCACCTGCACCAGTGGACAGGAAGGCAGCCTGCCTGGATCCACATCCATCAATTCAGCAAAGTGCTTCTGGGTGCGAAAGGACCGTTTACTCCTTATCATTATCCTTAATAATTCTAAATCAGGTGATGATGGAAAACCAACCCAAAGCTCATTTCAGAAGGATGTGGAGAGGAGGAGGCAGAGGGGAAAACACATCTGAAAACAAATTCATCTTCTCCACGCAGAGACAAAAGACTGGGGCTTTGTCCAGAGCTACAAAGACGGATCCTTTCAAGGCTGAGCCAGTTTTTCAAGACATTCAAGTCAAGTAGTGATAAAAATCCCACTATTCACTGTTATATTAATGGCTTCTCCACTCTATGCAGATAGGTAAAAGCATCATATCTTTATTTGCATTTCTTTTTCTATTGCCTCCAGCTCACTGAATTTCTCCCTTATCTGCCAAGAAATGTCTACTTTTAAGGTATTCTTTCATTTCCTCATGCCATTGGCTGTCAAACGACTTAATAACTTGCCCATCATGGAAGTCAAATATAGTTTATTAAAAATGCATGTCTCACTCAATAAGATGCCCTTTGGCAGTCTTCAGACCTTGACGACTCTGTCTTAAAGCTTGGGAACGCAGAATGGTCTTGCCTGGCCAGCTGCACTGCTTTCTTTCATGCTCACTGCCCAGATTATGCTCAAAGAGACAAAGAAGGGAGGAGGCAGCTGCCCAAGAAGGAGGTGGAATTAAGTTACTTATTTGACTTGAGGACGTGAGAGAATGAGAGAGGCCAGAGAACTCCAAGGGTCTGAGACTTCCAAGCCAGGAGGTCAAGTCCTAGGATCCCACGGGTGAAGAGGATGGTCTTGATATCCTGGGAAAGGAGGAAGGACAGCACCCTAGCAGCAGGAAATGTCATCAAAACAGGACTGAGATAAGTCAAGTCAGCACATTGGAATGATGAATCATGCCTGTGACAGCTCAGTGGCAAAGCTACATCACTATTTACAGGGGCTAATGAGGCATCTACAAGCTCATCTTCGGAGAGTCTGAATGTTGTTGTGGCGGCAGAAGAAGGAAGGAGTCTGAGCTAAAAATATGAGAGGAAACGGATGTTGCCTTTTCTATCATCTGCCACCAGGAAGGACAGAACCACACCTACTCCGTCAGTGTGTGCTTGTTGCCGATGGGTGTTCTCGAGTTGATTGTGACTCCTAATGACCTTATGTGACAACAGAACTGCCCCATAGGGTTTTCAAGGACCTACTTGGTGATGGGAGCAGAACGCCAGATGCCCTTCTCCACAACCCTCTCACAGCAGCACCATCATCTCCCTGGTTAATGTTCTCTGGTTTCTCATCTGTCTCCTGGACACATCTCTATGGCTTCAGCTAGTCATTCTTTTCCCCCCTATTTGTGCCTCATACTATAATAACATCCCTTCAACTAATTACAGTTTTCCTCAGTTCCCCCTTAGCCTTCTCTCCTCTAATTAACCCTCAAGTTTCTTCAAAACAGTTTCATTTATTGTATTCCTTCTTACTGTCTTTTCTGGTTTTTCACATTTTTCTCATTAAGTGGTTGTTGTTATTATTGTAGCTTGCCATCAAGTCGGAAATGACCCATAGCTGGCCCTCCAGCAGGTTTTCAGGGGCGGTGAATTACACAGGAGGAGACTGACCACCCCTCCCCTGTGAAGCAGCTGGAAGGTTTGAACTGAATGTGTTTGGGATTGCAGCAGTTTCTTCCCACTAGGCCAAAAGAGCTTGTCTGGCCCTGTTAAATTTAATTTGCTCGTAAACAGCTTTTCCTGAAAAGAGTGACATAAAGTCTTTGTTTTGTGGAATGAAAGAGTGGAGATGGCATCTCTGGAGCAGGGATTTGGTGCTACAGAAAGATCAAGACCAAGAGCCAAAGGTGATGAGAACCAGAAAGTATTGTTTACTCTATAAGCAAAAGTTCAGGGGAAAGTGAAAACTGAGCTGTAGGAACAGGTAAAGAGAAGATATGGGCAGCATGGAGAGACAAAAGGAAGGAAACAGTAAGAGAGAGTGGATCATGAGAAAAAAACAAAGAAAGGCAGAAAACGGGCTGGGAGAAGGAGATTGACCAAGAAACTGCCATAGTAAGGTAAGAACCAGAGAGGGAGATGATAGTCAGTTGTTGTTGTTGTTATATGCCATTGAGTCTCCTGCGACTCATAGCAACCCTCTGCACAACAGCCCTAAACTCTGCTCTATCCTGTGCCAATCTCACTGTCTCTGACATACCCACTCCCATTACTCCAGTTACTAAATCCATTCATCTCATCAAGGGTCTTCCTCTCCTGAACTGCCCATCCACCTTCCCAAACATGACCTCCTTGCAACATGTCCAATCGATGATATATCCAACACTCTTCTCCAGCACCACAGGTCAAAGGCATCAATTCTCCTTCAATCATCATTGTCCAGCTCTCTGACACATAGCAAGTGATTGCGAAGACCATGGCCTGGATCAGGCTCACCTTAGTCTCCAGATTGACATTGTTGCTCTTTAACAGAACTGGTCAGAGGCCAAAGAAAAAAACCTAAAAAGAGAAGAAGGAATGTAAAGCTTCAAAAAGTCAAAGGAAAGGAAGCAGTTAGATTGGCTAGAGAAAATCAAAAGCTAAATCTCTATCAGTACCCCACAAATACTATCCATGTGAAGAATCTAGTTGAGAAAATTGCCAACATCCTTTGCCTTGGACTGCCTTGTCATTTGGCATGGAGGACTGGGCTAGCCAGGTGCTGGCATGGCATGAGCATTGTGTATGTCAGGAGAATCACTCGCCAGAATCCTCTGTATCCTGAGACAGTGAGGACACCAAGAAAGGGAAATAAGAAAAAGAAACGGAGGCAGGGAGGGGCCTGGCAATAGAGACATTGAGTATGTGATATGAGGTAGAAGAGAAAAGACACACGCACACACACACACACACACACACACGGTGGGAAGGGTGGGAGTAAGACATGGTGCAAGATGCAGAAAGACAGATGCGGAGTCATGACAGAAAAGAGGAACAGAAAAAGAGTTGAGATAACCAAACAAGGAAGGTAAATGTGACAGGACAATTGCAAGAATGATTGGGAGATCAACCGAGATAGATATTGTGAGATGGGGGATATACTGAGAGAAAAAGAGGTCAAGAGAGAGGGAGAGAATATATACTGCATGAAGTCGGAGCCGGAGAAAATGGAATAGGTCCGAATTTTGAGCCTTTGCCAACATCTGAACTTGCTATTCTGCTATCAATATTTCATTCATCAGAAAGACAAGCTGAAAGATCTAAGCTTCAGGTTTTGTTGACTATGGAATGTTCTATTCTGAACTGTGCCAAGGGTAACTTCTCCAGGTTTTGAAATGAACTGAATGCAGGTAGACAAAGAGAGTGAGGGGTGGGAAGTGAAGGAGACTGTGCACGAAGGATGGAAAACAGTGTAGGATAGTAATTCCCTGCTGGTCTTAGGAAATGTTTCCTCACATATTTGTACCATTCCTTGGGGACAGTAGGCCGGGTCAGTGTCACATCAGGGCATCAGTTGCCTTGAGAGTTCCTAGGCTGGCCTGGCTGGCTGCAAAACTTTCTGTATCCCTTGTTTCTGGCAAGTACCAAGTCAAAGATGTGGCTTCACAATGACCCCAAACAGGAGATCCTGCTCATGCAAACACCATCAGTAAGAAAGAACCCAAGGTTGATCTGGGTGGATGAGGATGGGACTGGGACTCCTAGGTCTCTGGGTCCCCAGTTGCAGGCCTCTAGGAGAACCCTAATCACTGCTGACAGCTCTTCTGTTTTTGGCACCCTCTGTAGGACTCATATCATGACGGCACTGGGCAAAACGGGACAGAGTGAGGACGAGGAGATGGCAGCACGCTCCACTGCACCTCTCCCCAGAACGCAATGTGACACGAGACATCGGGAGGTGGCAGCGAAAGTTCAAGGGAAAAACACACAGTTATTTATGGCTCGGGCATCTGTTGTCAGATCAGAAACAGAGACCTAATCTAAGGCAAATCCAGCAGCCTGTACAAGAGCAGATGGGGAGGTGTGTGCAATGCTCAATCCTGCTCAGCTCTCAATTCATTATTATTCCTCATCTCCAGATCCCATCTCCAAAGCAGACATTTGTCCTGGCCAGGAGCCCTGGGTGGGTGGACGGGAGACGAGCATGTCCTTCTCCCGGGTGAGTGGTTATTTCCAGCATGTCGTTCAGAATCCACGTGAGAAAAGAAAGGAAGAGAAGGTCAGGGCAAAAATCAAAACGGAGACAAAAAAAAAAAAAAAAAAGGAGCAGAAGGAAAATTCCAGCCCAAGGAAACCAAAGGCTGAAGTGCAGACTTAGAAGTCCAGATGTAATGGTTTCCTTCTTTTGCCCTCCTTGGCAGAATGACCTTGGTTCTGCCACTTTATTGACCTGGGCTTCCTTTCCTGCCAAATGGCTGAGATTTTACAGTGGAAACATTGCTGGTTTGAGTTTACCAATAGGCACTTCAGAGGAAACACCGGGTGCTTAAATTCCCATTGCTCAGCCATTGAAAATGCTGTGGAGTATACTGACATATATGGGCACACCACGAGTTAGAATTGACTTGATGGTAAATGATTGGTTAAACATACACAAAGATGCCTGTTCCACCTGAGTGTGATAGCAAAGAACATAAAGTCTGGAGTAAAGAGATTTTTGGTTCAACCCTGATTTGTTAAGTACTAGTTAAATAACCTAAAGCAAAACACTTTCCCCACTGGTTTTCAGTAGTCATAAAAAGGAGTATTTTTCTGACCAATTTCCACTCAAAAACTATGTATCTCCATGAGTACATTCCCGAGAATGTTCTGAAGACTAAAAAAAATTAACATCTGAGGACTGAGTGTGGCTTTCAACTCATTGAAAGTACTCAGTGTGCATTAGTTGGAGGGATAAGTTCACTCTCTAATGATGATCCTGAGTTCCCTCCTTGTTGGACCCAACCGTGTTGTGAAGTGCATCTGCTCGTGTAGGTAGACATCTACCTGACCCACTCATCTCCTTACAACCTACTCTCTCGCAAGACCTCACTTGCATGTTTGTTTCCAAGCCCACTTCCTGTCAAAAAACAGAGGGAGGCGAGGAGAGGGGGGAAACAGTTTGGACGTCCGAGGCTCCTCAGAGTGTGGTGCATCTTGATTTCAGCTTCAGTGCCTGTCCTTTCAGTCTCAATGCCTGTCCTGATTAGGTTGCCTCAGCAGATGTTGAAGGAAGAGACTTTAATATCAGGAATTTTTGTCTTTTCTTCATTTCAGATGCACCTTCTCAACTACAAATATGCATCCACAAGCTCTCTATGTTTCATTAAATGCAGAATTAAAGTCTCCTGGCCTGTCTAGGTTCATTTGCTTGTTGGATAGCATGATTCTGAAGGCGGTGCCTCAGCAGGGACCACAGTCAATGTCAGGGGATTTTACTTCCCCCCAGAGAACAGGACAAATAGACTTCCTCCATGAACTGAACTGCAGGCACACTCGCTGGTAAGCCTTGGCCCCAGGAGAGCTA
This sequence comes from Elephantulus edwardii, assembly GCF_000299155.1. Lineage (NCBI taxonomy): Eukaryota > Metazoa > Chordata > Mammalia > Macroscelidea > Macroscelididae > Elephantulus > Elephantulus edwardii. The sequence continues at coordinate 7,043,801 of NW_006399843.1, forward strand.
CATGCATCGTGAAAATGAGATAGTCTGATGTAGTAATAATGGTAAATAAAGACCTGGAGCGAAGCTTCAGGTAGACAGATGTTTGATTGACTAGACACAGGTGTCTCTGTCTCCAGTGCTTGTGAGAGGGTGGGTGATGGGAGCATCACATTTCAGCTCCCATTCCCAGGGGCTGAGCTTCACCTGTACGTTCTGTATTCCACTCACTATCCAGGCAATCAGAAGGACGCCAGGCTGCCAAACAGCCCTTGCTAATTAGCATTTGCAAGTGACCAAGCAAGCCCTCATTTTCCCCCAAGCTTGGCTCCTTCCCTGGGGTGTGCGGATGGAAGGACGGGGAAGATTTGATTGGTTGTCCCTTAATAAGGCTAGCTAGGAGGTCCCTGGGGGTGCCTCTTATGTGGAGACTGGAGGTCTGCCCTAAGGCCCAGTCAGAACCCCTGAGCAAGGAGAGGTAGGAAGCTAGATCTCATTCTCTCAGGCTGCACAGCAGAGGCCTCGGAGGAGTACAGTGGCCACATCTGGTTAGAAGACAAGTTGCACTCCTCTCCCAGGCCTGGGCAGGCAGCTCCAGCTATCTGACTCTTCGTAGTTGATTCTGCCTCTGCTGACACCTATTTGCAAATTCGACCACCTAATGCCTGTCAGTGGACTAATTATCATCAAGGAGAAGAAATTAAATTATGAATGTGTAGACAGTTCTGTTTTCATGTTAACTGTTTGTTTATTTAATGTTTTGTTTATTATTTAATGGTTTGCTTATTTTATTGATGGCATCTGTCCTCAATCAAACCTAACAAAGTACTAATTGAACCTGTACTTACTCGATGTTGGGTTTTGTACACCTCTCTTACCTTTGATTTTCTAATTGTTCTTAAGGAATATTTAAGGAAGAGAGCAGTCACTGTGACTAGAAGGATAGGGGTGGAGAGAGAGAGAGAGAGAAAGTGAGGGGGAAAGCAAGAAGGAAGAGGGAAAGAAGAAAAAGGAAAGAGAATGGGGAGAGAGAGATAAAAAGAGAATAACACATTCGGGGTAACAAAGGTTTTGGAAAGAACATCTGCCAAAGGCCTAGAAAGAGAAAGTTTACAAGGAATAATATGATAGTTGTCAAGATTAGGATTCGCTTTCTAAAACTTGGGGAAAATATTTGACAATGACATATCTAATGAGAGGCTTATACCTAAAATTTATATAAAACTTCAGCACCTCAGAAAAAGACAAACAGCTCCATTACAAAACGGGCAGGAGCTAAGAAAAAATTTGAACCACTTGTCTTTGGGTTGGCAGTTCAACTTCTTTCCACTAGGCCATCAGAATACCCTCATTAGCTATTAGAAAGATGCAAATCAAACAACAATGAGATATCTCACCCCAGTAACAATAGCAAGCTTCAATAGGTAAGAAAACAAATGCTGGCATGGGTATGACAAAATTAGAGCTTTCATGCACTGCTAATAGAAATGTAAAATGGTGCAACCCCTATGGATAGTGGTTTGGTGTTTCTTTAGAAAGTTGAAAGTAGAAGTACTATTTGGTCCGGTTATTCCATTAGGAAACTACCCTAAAGAAATCAAAGCTGTGACATGAAGAGATATATGTAAAGCCATGTATATCGCAGTATAGCAAAGAGAAGGACATAACCCAAGTGCCCATCAATGAATGAAAGATAGAGAAACGGCATAGTACATTCACCGAGTGGAGTACTATGCAACATTGAAAAGGAATGAAGAATTCAAGAAATTCTACACAATAAATTCTAGAGGACATTATACTGAAGTGAAATAAATCAGTTACAAAAGGACAGATATTGTATATGTTCACTTTTTTTAAAAGTTAGAGAAAGAATTCATACAGAGAGAATCAATCTAGTATGGTTACCAGAGAGAGGGATAGGAAGAGTAAAAAATTAATTGACAGACAATGAATATGTAGTAGGATGGGTGAAGGAAAAAACAATGTGGAATGAATAGATGACTAGATATCTTGTGCATTGTAACTAATGTTATGGAACAAAATACGCACGACTGATTGATTTGAAAATCCAATATGCTTTATAAACTTTCAAATCACGATAAAAAATTTAAAAATAAAGGTTGAAAATGGAAGTACCATTTGATTCAAATATTCCACTACTAGGCATATAGAGGGAGCTCTGGTGGCCTATTGGTAAGAAGCTGCACTGCAATCTTGAAGGCACTTGGTTCAAATCCACCAACTGCTCTGTGGTAGAAAGATGGGCAATCTTCCCCCACCCCCATGAGATTAGCTGTCTCTGAAAACCCATTGGAGGGTCAACTCTGGATCAGCTCCAACTTGATGGCACACAACAATAAAGGCATAGAGCTCTGGTGGCCTAGTGGAAAGAAGTTGCTCTGCAATCCTGAAGGTATGTGGTTTGGATCCACCAGATGCTCTGCTGAAGAAGGAGGGGCAATCTCTTCCAGTGTCAGTTGGATTCAACACAATGGTACAAACAAGAAAACAAGCAAACCAATAAAGGCATATACATTAAAGAAATAAGAGATGCAACCTAAACAGATATATGCACAGTCATGGCTATTGCATCATTATTCCCAGTTGGAAATACATAGAAATAACCCAAGGTTTATCAATGAACGAATGGACAAAGAAACTATGGTACATTCAGACAATGGAATACTATATAACATTCAAAAACAATGAAGAATTCATGAAACATTACACAGCATGGATGAGTCTGGGGACATTTTCCTGAGTGAAATAAGTCAGTCACAAAAGGACAAATACAACATAAGATCACTGTTACAAAAAGCTAGAGAAGGGTTTACTTACGGAGATAATCGATCTAATATGGTTACGAAGGAGCAAAAAGCAAAGGTAGTAGAAAATTAGTTAATAGATAATGAACACTTATAAAGACAGTGAGGGAAAAATGGCATTATGGAATCAAAGGATGATCAGATATTATATATATTGTAAATGACATTTTGGAACAAAATGTGTGCTAATGATTGAGAAAAATAATATGCTTTGGAAACTTTAACTCAACATCACAATAAAAAATAAACAATAAGATTAAAAAACCACCACTGGTGAGAGTCAGCGCCCAGAGCCATCAGGGGCTTTAAGCTCGTTGCCCACTGCTGTGGTGTGGACAGCTGAAACCCAGGCCCTGACAGGCACCTTGGGGGGGGGGGACACCCAGACTCTACTTCATGCTCTGCTGGAGAAGGAGGGGCAGTCTCCTGTACCAGTCAGATCCAATTTGACGGTACACACACACACACACACACACACACACACACACAC
>NW_006399843.1:7047649-7066426 GCF_000299155.1 Elephantulus edwardii
ATCAATAAGACAGTTGGTTTAAATACTATTGGAAAATGCTTGTCATTCCTCTGTAGCATCTGGTCCCCACTGGACCCTCATAATTTCCTTCACCTGCTCCCCCCACCGACCAACCTGTGCAGCTCTGCAACTGCATCCTGGCCCATCCTCACCCTTCTGCCCCCAACCCTCACCTTCTTGTACCCCCCAATATGTTTTCCCAATTAAAAAAAAAGATTAAAAAACCAAGAAATACAATATACATGAAGAAAAACATAATAAATAAACATATAGCTTAGTAAATTATTTATAAATACTCATATAACCACCACCACCAGGGCGCACAGAATTTGAAATTTCTCAACTATATCATTAATATCATATATAAGCATAATGTTGCTGAAAACCATCCAAAAAATGGGTAAACAGTACATTGACAGAGAACAGCCAGAAGTTTAAGCTATGTTTAGAAGAGCCCTTGACACCAGGGATATCATTGCTAGTGTCAGATGGATCCTGGCTGAAAGCAGAGAATATCAAAAGAATGTCAATTTGTATTTTATTGACTATGCATAGGCATTTGACTGTATAGAGCTCATAACAAATTATAATTAAGATTGAGAAGAACAAGAATTCCAGCACACTAAATTATGCTCAAATAAAACTTATACCTGGACCAAGAATGCACTGTCCAAAAAGAGCAAGAGAATAAAGCATGGCTTATAATCAAGTGTTTGTCAGAGCTGTATCCTTTCTCTTAATCAATATACTGAGAAAATCATTAAAGAATCTGGACTTTATGAACTACAATGTGGTATCAGGCTCAGAGGAAGACTCATCAATAACCTGCATTGTGAGGATGACAGACACAATCTAGCTTGCTTAAAGTGAAGAACACTTGAGACTCTTGCCAAAGAATATCAAAGACTACAGGCTTTGATATGGATTGCATCTCAATATCAAGAAGACAAAAATCCCCACCACTGGGCCAATAGGCAATATCATGATAGATGAAGAAAAATTGCAATTATAAATTATTTCATCTTGCTTGGATTCACAATCAACACTTCTGGTACCAGTAGTCAGGAGATCAGGAGGTGTATAGCATTTGGAAAGTCAATGATGTCAATTTGAAGACAAAATTGTGTCCGAATCAGACCATAGTCTTTTCACCCACTTGCTATGTATTTAAGGACTGGGCATTGAATAGGGATGACAGAAGAATTGATGCCTTTCTGTTGTGATGTTGGTGAAGAGTACTGAATATCCCATAGACCGGCAAAAGAACAAACAGATGTACCTTAGAAAAAGTGCAACCAGAATAATCATGAGGGGCAAGAATGTCGAAAATTCATCCCACATACTTTGGGCATGTTGTTAGAAGGGGATGTTATTTGGAAAGGGACATCATTCTTGGAAACGTGGAATGTCAGAAAAAAAAAGGAAGATCCTTACAAAGTAGATTTCTTCAAAGACTGCAGCAAGGGGCTTAAGGATGTCAGAGATGATGACGATAGCACAGGATAAGGTAGCATTCAGATCTGTTGTTCATAGGGTTGCTATGAGTTGTACTTGACAGCGCCTAACAACAACAGCAGGCATTGTCATCTCCTCCATCTGATTCATGCCCTTTCCCAGCCACACCCTGTTCCCTGCACTCTCAAGTAACACAGCTCTCACAGCTCTATCTTTTGTGGTAATCATTTTTCAATTTCCCCCCATAGTTTACCACTTAAATAGGCAATTAAAAGCTATATAGGGTTTACTTTTGTCTCTTTTTGTGCTTTCTACAAACGAAGAGGGGAACACTGGTGGTGGAAGGTTTAAGTGCTAGACTGCTAAATGAAGGGCAGTGCTTTGAACCTACCATCTGCATTTACAGCCTTGAAAACACTAAGGTGCAAGGGTACGCATGTACAGCCCTGAGGAGTTCAAGGTCATAGCATTTGCATAGCTTTAACAGGTGATCCCCAAACTGTTTTTCAAACTGGTTTTTCTAAATCACTATCACTGTAAATCTCATGGGTGAAGGTTGCCCATCTTTCTCCTGTGGAGTCACTGGTGGATTTGAACCACCGGAGAGAAACCACCTTTGGGTGAGCAGTCCACCTCCCTACAGATTAGGCCACAAGAACTCTCTACTCTCCCTCTAGCAGTGATAAAATTTAACTTTGTATCTCATCTTATTATATACTTGATATTGTCAGACTTTCATATTTCCTATCAATTTAGTGAGTATGTAGTGACATTCCAATATGATGTTAATTTGCATATCCATGGTTATTAATGAGGTTGAGCACCTCTGCACAATTTTATTGACTATTCTTAGGGCTGTCTTCTGCCCTTTTTTTCCACTGGGTTGTCTTTTTCCCTCTCATTGTTTATAAGCATACCTGATATATTCTGAATTGGAGTCCTTTGTCTCATGTATCAGCACTGAATATATTCTATTATGAAGCTTGCATTTTACCTTTTTAATGGAATCTTTTGATGAGCAGATGCACAGTTTTAATGTTGTCAGATGTATCAATCTTTCCATTTAGAATTCTTTTTTGAGACTAGTTACCAAAGTTCTTCCCTACCCACTTCAAATTCCAAGTTGAGATTTGTACACGTCTATTTAGTTCTGGGAGTAGAATCAGAACCAATATATGTGCTGCTCCAAGGAGGCAGGTTTTCAATACACAGACAGTGCTAGCATTTCAGGATGGACGTCTTGTTCTTTATCACCCAGTAAGTTCCTGAAGAGAGTGAGTAAGCACAAACCAAGAAGTCTGTGGAAAGGTCTGCACTAAAGCATTAGGGAAGAGTACTGAATATCCCATGGATTGACCCCCAGTCCCCAAAAAAGTCCGTGTCAGAGGAAATACAGCTAGGATGCTCTACTTGCCATGTTGTCAGGAGGGACATGTCTTTGTTAAAAGACATTATGCTGGGAAAACTAGAGTGTCAGAGAAAGAGAGGAAGACCCCTCAATAAAACACACTGGGCTGGAATAATCGAAGGTCATGTGGATCGTGCAGGAAGGAGCAAGGTTCACATCTGTTGTTCATGTGGTCACTATGGGTCAGAGTTGACCTGTTGGCATCTACCAACAACAATAAGTCCCATCAATCAAAGTATTTATTAGTAATGGAGTCCACTGTGGTGAATTTGGGGTTTTACAACCAGCAGGAGGTTTTGACCATGATGTAAGTACAATGGAAGCTTATTGATGGGAACAGCCATGAATGTGTGTTCCTCACCCTCATAGAGTCTCCTGCTATATTGCTGAGATACAGGTTTCTCTTCCCTCTATTGTTCGAATCCAGTTTAGAATAGAAAACTCTTGCATGGTTTGTGCCACCAGCTAAAGCTGTGGTGGAAAGCAGAGTTTATTTCAGGTTCATTCAACTGGTAGTGCTTGCCTGGAGAGCAGGACAAGGGGTGAGAAATTGCCAGGGTAGCAAGGCTGATGTTTAATCGGAAAATTCCCTGTATGGAGCACTATACACAGATAGGCCCAAGAATGGGGGCTGTTCTGGAGGCCTAACCCTGTGCTGCTCCAGCCTCCAGAGGATGGAGCCCAGAGGCAGGCAGCGTGGCCTCTGCTAATCCTTGGACAGCAGAGGAGATCTAATCCTAATCCCCCAAACACAGACCTTCCCCAGGTCTGTTTGTCTTCCCCTAATCCTCTAATATTTAAAGCAATTTCAATCCTGTTTGAAGAGACTTCCCAGCAGTTTGAGTCTGGGGCCTCTGGAGGGAGGGAAAGGAGGAGGAAGGGAGCGAGAGGAAAAGGGGGAGCATGGGAAGTGAGAGGCAGCCTTGAGGAGGAGGGGAGAACTGGGAGGCTGCCTGCGGAATTAGATCCTGCTGAAGCTTCTTTCCACAGATGGCTCCCTTGTCATTTCTGAGAGTAGGGGATGAAGAGAGGAAGAAAAGGGGGTCTTGAGCTTAGGTCTGGCCCTTGAATGACAGGACTTCATCCAACCATTCTTTCAGCTCTTCAACATAGTACATACTGAATATTTACTGTGCTAAACTGATACCTTACTGATTTGGAACAGATAATTAATTGGCATAATGACAATTAGAAAAGAGAAGCATAGGATGTAGTGGGATCTTATGCAGGGATACCAAATTTCAGACAGGCTAGTTGTGTCTGGAGAAGCGGAATCCTAATCATTGATTTGTAGCTTATTATAATCATATTCACATTTTTGTTCCTTATTTAAGAACAACAATAAAGCAAGTGTTTCTTCTTCCTTCTAACCTGGTATTGCTTATCCCCACGGTCTCTTGGCTCTTCCTGTCATCTAAAACTAGCCAAAACAAGAATGGCAATGTGTTGGAGTCTGTCAGCTCATGGTCAGCACATGATAAGGAACTAGGAGGGACAGAGAGAGTAGCTATGTCTAGCAATTTAAGTGGCAGTTAAAGGACGGTTGATCGTCCTAAGCCTTGCTTTGTTTCAATAGCTAGACAACATAACACACCTCTTTGCATCCTTCTTAGAGAATATATGCCTCTCCCAGTACAAGGGTATGTCCTTTCCATTAACCCATACTCTTCCTTTTACAAATATTTAACTGATAGATGGATTGGTAGGTAGAAATGGATAGATGGTAGAAATCTAAGAGAAACAGAAGCATATAGGTTAACTTCTGGGATATTAAAAGGAAAGTTGTTTTTGTTACATGCCTTTGAGTTGACTATGACCTTAAGAACAATGAATATGAATCTAGCCCTGTTCTGTGCCGTCCTCATCATCTCTGATATACTTGAGCCCATTGTTACTGTCACTATGTCAATCCATCTTGTAGAAGGTCTTCATCTCTTACATTGACCCCTCACCTCGCATGATGTCTTTCCCCAAAGATTGTTGTTGTTGTTGCTAGGTGTCTTTGAGTAGAATACGACCCATAGTGATCCAAAAACAACAGATCTGAACCCTGTCCTATCCTATGCCATCTTTATATTTTCTGACACACTAGAGGCTATTGTCGCAGTTACAGTGCCAATCCACCTGCATGAGGGTCTTCCTCTCTTATGAAGACTCTCCACCTTTCTAAGCATGATGTGAGATGAAGCTTCACCATCCTTGCTTCCAAAGATCCGCTGGTTGCACTTTTCCTAAGACATATTTTACGACATGTTTATTATTTTGGCAATCCATGAGATCATCAGTATTATTCTCCGACACCACAAATCAAAGGCATCAACTCTTCTTCGATGCCAGCAGGCAAGAATCTAATGTCACTTTGTGCTGGGAGTCTGCTATCAAGGACATCTTCAAAGTGCTGAAGAGCAATGATGTCAGTTAAAAGACTAAGGTGTCTTTGATCCAAGCTATTATCTTTTCAATTGCTTGCTATGCCTCAGAAAGTTGGACAAAGATTAGAGATGACAGGGGGATGGGAGGTAGAAGTTAAACAAGAAGATAAGATAGTTTTATAGTTTTTTACAACATTTAAAATTCAACAAGTCATTTTATACGAGAAAAAGAAATAATATTAAGCAATTTTTACAAGAGGTTTGACACAATAAATGTACAGCAAACCTATAATCCAATTAGTATCTAAAGATTCCCTTAGGACATTGGGACAGAAAAATGGAGAATGAAGGTGAATGATCTTTAATGTAAAGTCTTTCTAAGAATTCTCTTATGTTTCCCCCTGTTAAGGCCAGGCTGTCTGTCACTCAGCAGCTCTCATTGACAAAAATAAACTCTAATTTAAAAAATTCTAATTAAAAATAAAATGTAAAGGGAGCTCTGGTGGCTTGGTGATAAGGACTTGTGCTGCCGACCCCAAGGCAAGTGGTTCGAATCTACCAGCTTCTCTAGGAGAGAATGATGGACAATCTGTTCCTGTTTACTGCCTCTGACAGCCCCACTGGAGGGTTCACCTATCTGTCAGTTGTGACTCAGTGGCACTGAACAACATAACATGTCCTTAAGCCGTGTCCTTCTAGCTCCACCACCATCAATAACTGCCCCAGTGACCTTGGGCTGTCCTTTCATGTAACAGCCTCAAGTTCCTCATCTGTAAAGTGGTGCTTGGGATCAGGATAAACTGAGGCCTCCACCTTTCTATAGCATCCTGACACTAAATCAGGGAAACACAGCAACACCAGCTTTAAGCACAATTGCCATCTTGCAAAGTACCCATAGCTTCCTTTCAAAGGCTTTTGTAGTTGGAATCTTTCATGCTGAATAAGCATCAAGTCCAGAATTGGAAACATCGTCTCCCAATCCGTCCACCAAGGGCATCCTGTGCCTCACTCAACTCCTCATCAGCATCCCTCACTCATAAAGGCCTTCCAAGGACCTTGCAACTTACTGACACAGTCGTTGAAAAAATTTTCATGAGAGATGTTTTATTCCTTTATCTTTTAGAAGGCCCTGGACCTGACGCTTCTGTGCCCTCGTTTCTGTCATTTCTTTCTCACGTCTGCTGCTTCCAGCCATGACTCCAGTGGACGGTTCTTGCCGCATGCTGACATTGTCTCTTTGCACATCATTTGCTTCCTGCCCTGGGGCTTCTCCAATGCCACAGGGATGGAGGCTCCACACGGACCCTCTCACCAAGGCCGATCCAGTCATTGCTCTGCCGAACATCAGTAGTGAGACTAATGTTGACACCTCACTATGGTGCCACGTTTTGAGGAGATGAACCAAACATTTGTGGCATGTTGTGCACATTGTCTGAGCCCCTCCTCCAGCCAGAGCCAGCAGTGGGGCACTCTATGTTTTAGCTAGGATCTGAGCAAGGACCTATATAGATCCTGTTTTGCCCCTTTGATAGGTTCTCTGATGCATTATTCCACACCAGACACCCTCACAAAGTTGGAGACTCTTGCCTGTGGGGTTGACCTCGGGGCCCATAGCTTAGGGCTGATACAAGGCATGGTTTGGGGCCCTCCTCCACATGTTCCTTCCATACAGACTGAGTATCGACAAGTGACTTGATAAAGCTCCAACTGTTTATGGAGGGAGAGGCCCCACGCATCATAGCCTCAGCTACTTAGCACGCTGCTCCTTTCCTGATCTGTCCCCTGCACTTCTGGACTCTAGAAATCATTAATCAGCCACATGACTTCTTGGTCCAGCGATTTCCCATCAACATTCCCTCCGCCCAGAACACTCTTATTCACAACTTACCCCATTCTTTTATCTGCTAAGTGGAGTCTTTTTCAGTTTTCAAAATTCAGCCTGAGTCACCTTCATCGGGAACTTTCTAGCATCCCTCATTTCCAGAGTAGTGTAGCTGTTCTTTGTTCCGTAGGCCCCGATGTGTGTGTGTGTGTGTGTGTGTGTGTGTATTACTTTCTATTATAATGCTTCCCTCGTAATAAAGATGTTATAGTACTCTTAGTACTCTATGTAATAAACATTTAAATGTGTGCTGGATTAATGAGTAAGTACCTCAGAAGGTTACTTTGAGGATAAAATAAGTTTATTTAAATACTCCAGATGTCAGCTAAGACGACTCTGTCCTCTTAATGTAGATAAATGGACTCGCACATACAAACTTCGATACCACAAAAAACCCTTAAGTCTTCTCCCAAGGCTCTGTGTGTCAGAGAACTGAAATCTTCATGACCTGCTTCAGTCTCTGAATTCCTTCTTCTACTGTGTCTCGTTCCCATCTCACTGCCATTCTTTCTACTCATCAATGCCCCATATTTTGAATTCAATTCCTTTCTTTAGTTTCCCTCCTAATGAAGTATATAAATTAGCTGGGTATGCAGCAACCACTAACAAAGCTTGGGCAATGACTAGAGCATATTTCTAACAGCACAAACAATAGAAACATTGAATACCAGGTTTTCTGTCCTAATTAATTATACAAAAACACTTCTCAGTGGCTTAATTTCTCCAGGAGCTCCAACTTGGAACTTTTCTTCCTCTAATTTTTTTCTGCTCTTCCTCTTTCTCAAACTTCTGCTCATTTCTTTGTAATGAATCTGAAAACATTTTAATCAGACTAATTCATCAACATAGCTTTCTCAAACTCAAATATTACATTTTATAGATATAAATTTTTTATTGATTCAAATATTTATATTACATTTATTTAAATATGTATATATGTTTATATATAACATATATATGTTATAATTAAATCTAGTATCACTTCTCTTACATCTACCTACCTCTATTTCTGTCCCACTCCCCAGAGAAGACTATATAAATCACTGAATATTTTAAAGACTCTGGGTGGTTTCCTCCCTACACTAAATACTTGTATTTATTCTTCTATTGCTGATGTATTTATTACAGGAATTCTCTATTAATTAGCATTATAAAGTATAGAGATTTCTATTCATACCACATTCAATCTCATTTCCTTTGTCATCTTTCTAATTTTCAGTTCTGTTAATTCTTTTTAATGATACATATAGATCTATAAGCCTTCTTTCATATGTATCAGGTAGTCTTTCTAGTTTACAAAATTTATGAGTGCCACCTTCTTTCAGTCGTACCTCTTGCTAGATGCCTTCAAGTAAACTATGACTCATAGAGACTCCCTGAATAGTAGGTTGGAAACTTGTCCTGAACTACACTATTTTCATGATCTCCCCCATTCTCAAACCCATTGCTATAGTCACTGTGTCAGTCTATCTCCTGAAGAGTCTTCCTTCCCAACATAATATCTTTTTCTCAAGAATTAACCCCTCATGAGAACACAGTCAAAGTATGTGAGACCAAGTTTCACCATTTTTGCCTCTGTGGAGCACCCAGGTTGTACTCCATCCCACATAGATTTGCTTATTTATTTAGCAGTCTGTGGTCTATGCAGTACTCTTCGTCAACACCACGATTCAAAGACATCAGTTCTTCTTTGCCCATCCTCACTGGAGAGGAAGACAGCTATCTCTCTAGTTTGTTGTTTTCCCAAACTGATAGCCTTTACAATGTGTTACATAACCCTAAATCTGTCTATTGCATTTCAGGGGTCACAGATGTTTCAGGGATTAGACTGACAGCATAAATAAGTCAAGTGAATTTAGAGTCAGAGTAAAAGAATATGGAAGCTTGTCATAGATTTGAAGCATTGTGTCCAACTTACAGTCATTCAATTTTAAATTATCTGTCTAGTAAATTAACTCATCTATAGTCTGAGTTTGCTCTAGGTGACCATTTTGTAACTTCTCCCATAATTTAAAAAGTTTACCAGTGAACGGTAATGATGAGCACTAATGCTCACCAAATACTCCATTTGTTATGTTACCCTTTCCATTTTCTTTACTGTTGTATGAGGTCATATGACTAGCTCTAGCCAATGACATATGAAAAGTAGGTGGGTTCTGTTCAGATTGACATAGTCAAAATGCATTGAAGTTTATCATTTTCTCTTTCCCTGCTATTGCACCTGAAGAAACTAAATATTCTCGGTAATCTAATTCCAAGATGGTATAGCCTTCATCACCTGAGTAATGAAGCAGAATCCTGTGCTGACATACTTCTCCCAAAAAAGAATTTTTTTGTGTATTCAGTCACTGATATTCAGGTGTTATGTATTCAACACCACCTAATTCCTCATTACTGTAAGTAAGTTAATGTTTTTATACACGTATTCACTGCAGAGCAAACCAGTATCGATAGACCATCAATATGTTGTGTAGTTTTTGCTATATTCCTTTTGGAAAGACATGTCCAAAGAATTAAAGGCTGACAATTAAATAGTACTTTTTAAATGGGTTTCAATAATGACCTTGAGAAGACCAGTCTCAAAGGGTAAAGCCTGGCTGAAGATTTAAGAAAGAATAGAGAGAAAATTTGTAGAGATTCAGAGTATAAACAACTCTTTCAAAAATATTTTCTTTTCTTCTACAAAGAAGAAAATTATGGCAATGGCTAGAGAGATATGAGTGGGGGGAAGGGTTGTATTTTTAAAGGTGTTTTTGTGCAGATGAGGATGTCCAATAGGAGAAGGAAGAACTAATGGTGAAAGAGACACTAGCTAGAGGATGGAATCTAGAGCCAAGCTCACATGGTTATTAACGTGAATGTGAGTAGAGACTCTTCAGCAAAGAGATGTGGAAGAAGACGGCACATTTAGGCAGGGATGCTGACAGATACTGGGCACCTGAGGAAGTTAGTTCTCTTCCAGTTGCTTCCATTTTGCCAGCTGTGAGGGAGTTGAGGGGAAGATTGTGGATGGTTGAATAAAGAAGAATAGATGTAAAATAATAGCCAGAGTAGCTGGGTGTATGAATGAACTAGGAAAATGTCGTGAGCTTCAGGATAGCTCAGGGACCCATTTGGGACAGGTGATTGTCACTTGAGGGTGACACCAGACATCATAGCTGTGTAAGTTTTGTTTTTTGTGGGTTTTTTTTTACCATTGTTCTCAAATATCTAATTGTGAATCACTTTCATTTTTTGCTTAGACACTTAGTAGGCCCTTCTCCCCCCTCCTTTTTTTTTTTTTTAACCAAGGACTTCTTTCATTTGACTCTGGAAAAGAAAACATCATTCTTAGATTAATTTCTGTGATAAATTTGTGATAAATTCCTTCCCTTGATTTTTCTCTCGCTTCTTTATTTCCCCTCCCCTACATTCTTACAAGGTATCTTTGACCTTATTTTCCAGCTCATCTATTAAAGTTTTTATTTTGGCAATCATATATTTTTAATTTCTACAAGAACTTTTTTGTTCTCTGGCTATTCTGCTTCATAGCCTTTTTTTAAAAAAAAAGTTTAATATAGTGTCTTAAAGAACAAACTCAGAAATCAGATTGGCATGTTAAAAAATCTCTGCCACTCACTGGTTGTGTGAACCTGGCCAATCACGTAATGTTTCTGCGTCAGTTTCCTCATCAGGGGATGAGTAATTTGGGGATGTTTCTAACAGGTGCCTTCAGGTGCTTACTGCCTTAATGGACTTTGCCTGTCTCCTAGAATGCTAAAGGAATGTATTCGTGATGGGGACAGTGAAGACCATGATGGTGCTGGCAGTGATGATGATGATGACTACAGTATTTCCTTAAAGTTCTTTGGGGTTAGGCTGTAGATATTTTTCTACATTCTGCACTTTGACTTAACTATGAGTCCTCTCAGCCAGTTTCCCTGAATTATACCTTTGTTTTTGTGTTTCCCTCTGACAATTTTGGTTGTGCATTATTGTTGGGTACTATCGAGTGGGAACCAACTTGACACTCTAGTGAGTTTTCAGAAGCAGGGAGGGACTTCCCATCTTTCTCACACACGGATTTGAACTAACTGCTTTCGGGTTGGCAGCACAACTCCTTATTACTAATCCACCAGAGCTCCCTCGTTGTACATTAAAATTAGCAACTAAGGACTCAGTTGACCATCTTAAGTACCTGTCATGTAGATTTCCTAATGTTGTTGTTAGACACAGTTGAGTCAGCGCCAACTCATGGTGACCCCGTGTGCAACAGAGGGAAACCCTGCCCAATCCTGTGCCATCCCACTCCCCTTAATCTTAAATTTATTGTCGGAGTCACTGTGTTAATCCATTCCACTTTTTCACACATGATGTCGTTTTCCAACCTAAAAAAATAGTCTGTTTCTCTAATGGACTTCCTGAGTGCAACAGATGCCACCCGATAGAGGGCTTGATGTAAATGTTTTGCTTTAGGGTGCAATTTGACAGGTCAGCTGCAGGGTTGAGGCCAGAATGTCAAGACTATGGGGATTTCAGTGACCATATAAGAAGCTATTGATTGCTTATCTTTTAAAAGACGGAAGCCCTGTGCTGGAGGCTGGGGGGAGCAGTAAAAAAATAGCTTTTCTGTGTCAACCCTATTGCTAGGTCCTATTTCCACACCTGTTGACTTCAAGCCTCGGTCTTTTTTCACATCTGTTGACTGCCAGTTCAGAGCCTCTAAGTTTTACCAGGAAGATTGGCTTCCACCTCCTTGGCAGCCTCTATCAGAATGTATTCGGAGCTTTGACTTCCTAACTCTCTTTCATTTATCAACCCACTTTCATCCACTTTTCATTTTCCAAAGGTTTGTTGAAATCTCTCAACTGCTGGTGATTCCAACCTCACTCTCACTTCTAGTCATTATTATAGGTTTATTCATTTTTGTATTCCTTTTCTATAATTTTAATGGGGTCTCTGGAGAGAGGGAAGATTAATTTATGTGCTCAGTCTGCCATTTTGAACCAGAAGTTCTCTTCATTTCTTATGCATTGCAGTTTGGCATTCTCTTTGTTTCTCTGCTTCTTTCCAAACGATGCCCTCAATACTTCATCCTCCACACACATAGTGGCTTCTTGAAAGTATTTTTTCTAAAGACAATTTCCTTCCTAAGAGGAATTTAGAGCCATATGTTTAAATTACTTCCCCCACCCCCCACCCCACATGCTCTATCTATACAAAGCACTTAAGATGGTACATGATTCATAGTAAGTGTCCAATAAACATTATTTCCCCTTCCTTTTGCCCCAGTTACCCCACCCAGTTCTAATCATATTAGTCATTCTGCCAACACATCCATTGTCATCTGAATACATTTAGGGGGTTCTATTTACTCTAGGTGGGCATGGGTGTGCTTTCATGTTTCTTTATTTGAGTTTGTCTGTATTTTCTTTAAAGAAAACAAAGGCCATAGATCTTAAATGACTCAATTTTGCAAAAGTAAAAAGTAGTTTTGAAAAGTCTGAATTGCAATTGACTCAGAGCCAACTCATAGCTGACCCGCCAGCAGGTTTTCAAGGTTATTCATCTCATGGGAAGAGATTGCTCATCTTTCTCTCTCAGAGTTGCTGATGGATTTGAACTGCCAGACAGGCACCTTTGAGATAGCAGCACAACTCCTTACCCACGAGAGAGGGGGAAAAAGTGGTTAAGTCAAGGCTAAAATCATGCTTGCCAACACTTCAGCCTAGTTCATCTGGCACTTTCTCTGAGGTTTCTCCTGAGCAGTACTTTAGAGGTTTTACATAAAGGAAGCAGGATTCAAAGAGACTCAAAAACTCAAGCTGGGGGTCTGACAGGACTCGAAACCAATGTTCCACCCAAGATATACAGAATCAAAATCCTCATTTTAACAAAACCCTCGGATATTCTTATCGATTACGAGTTGATTTTTATTTAAAGGCATAGCCTGGGGATCTTGTTAAAATGTAGATTTAGATTCTGTATATCTTGGGTAGAATGCAAATTCTCAGCATGAGGTTGAAAGGAAATGAAATGGTTCAAAGCTTTGCTAGTAAGAATTTCTCTTCTCACAGATTGTTCTGGAAATTTGGGAAGACTCATGCTTCAAAGCTACTGTTTGGTTAAGTAGCATCTGTGGGACGGCATGGGAATTTGGGCATTGTGTACAAAAATGTTTTGATAGAAAAAAAGGTTTTGATAGGAAAATGTGTTTCCAATTAATAATCATTTCAGGCACAGGTTCATCTCATTTTTAAATCCACTTACTCTCCTTCTGGGAAGATTTGAGGTGGGAGAAGAAAAGAATAGCGTTTCCATGTAACATCTTTGATGATGCCCCCCCACCCCCATCTGAAGGTGCTATTTTGGGTACTGGGAAGATAGTGCAGAGAAAAGAAGAAAGAAAGAAACAGAGAAGAGAGAAAAGGGAGGTAGAAGACGGAAAAAGCTTAGAAGGAGAGGTTAAAGGAATATGTTGAGTTATTTAAAACCTTTATGAAATAGGGCAGCAAAGTTACATTTGCAACTAGAAGGACTTCAGTCCTAATACCTTTTATTTAGGACAGGCTTCTAGGTCCCAAACACACAGAAATTCCACCGGATGACCTCCCAGGGTCATTGCAACTTGGTTTTTGGTGGGTTGGTTTGTTGTTGTTTTTTTAATAAACATTGCTCTTTTTTTTTTTTTTTTTTTGGAAGATCCTACCAGACTTGGAAAGGAAAGACCTTGAGATGAGGTAACATTCCATTCCGTTAGGTAGCAGAATGCAGAATGTGGGGGAGCAGAGCATTTGTGTGTCCTGCTAATCCTCATCCTGGGGTTCACCCTCTCCCAACTGAGAGCCAGGCCCTTGTTCTCATCTTCCATAGCTCCAAACTCTGCATTCCTAGTTCAACAGGGAGTTTTTGCTCTGTAACTACAGGAATGGAGGTGGGAGGAACAGGCTGACTCTCCCACCCCTCTCCCCACCCTCAACCATCCCCAACACACACACTCACAGTCTAATTAAATGTCTGTGGAGCTACAATTGAATGCCTCATGCTTAGAACCGGTGGCAAAGGGCAAGCAGCTCTGGCTGGTTAAAGGAGGAGGGAATCAAAAGAGATTTTTTTTTCCAAGAGACCAACAAAACAGAAGTCACCGCTTGTGTTACCTTTGATTTGGGAAAACATTATTTTTTCTAGTTTTGTTTTAAGCAACAGCTACAGAATGAGAGAAGAGGGAAACAGTTGCCCACAGGCAGAGTACAGGGTCAGTGAAAGAAGAAGAATCTGAGAATACAAAGGCAAGCAGGGCACAGGATGTGGGAGAGGAGGGAGACTGGTGGGCGGATAGTTTGGGCTCTATTTTGTCTTAAATGCTTGTTAAAATGACTGGCTCCTGGGTTAGAGCAGGCGGATTTGATAGGTGGTGGGCCTGAGCAGAGAGAAGCTGGTTTCGTCCCCTGTCTCAAATCTGAACCACAGGCATGGATTTGAGAATATTCTTAGGCCAGGTTTCCCAGAGGCCCAAACATGAACATGCATACATTCCCCTCTTCATTGGGTAGGGGGCATTCTAAATAACCTGTCTGAAGGATGTTGCCCAGCCCCAGCTCAAGTCTAATAAATTCTCAGAGCCTTAAAGATAGGCCAAGAAAAGAGTCGAGGGCATTGGTGTTAATGGGTGCATCTCCCCAGACTCTTCCAGCATCTAAACACTTTAGCTCAAGCTACTGAGTCTTTAAAACACTTTTCTCCTTTCCCTAAGGGATTTCTGCCTTACCTCTGTGGGGAAAACACATAGTAAAAAGGCCACTTCAAAAGAGCCAAGACTGGAGAAAGAGGAAGAGGCCAAGGATGTGTTTTTGCTCTGTAGCTGGAAGGAAAAACAAATTCCCTCACTCCTCTACTCTTCCCATTCCAAATAGCTGTATTATGAGTGTATATATATGTTGCTAAATTGGAACCACTCATCGCTATCAATGGTGTTGCACAACTTGTAGATCACCTGGGAGGAGCTTGCCAATCTTTCTCCCAAAGATCATCAGATGGATTCAAACTGCCTGCCTTTGGTTTGACAATACAACTCCTTACTCATTAGGCCACCATGGAGCTAGAGTCTACAGAAAAGAAGCCCTGATGGTGCAGTGGTTAAATGCTTGGCTCTTAACTGAAAGGTCGGTAGTTCAAACCCACAAGCTGCTCTGGAAGGAGAAAGAAGTGGCAGTCAGCTTCTGCGGTGATCATAGCTTTGGAAAACATCATGGACCCGTTCTACCCTGTTCTGTAAGATCACGTGAGTTACAGGTGACCCCCTGCCCTATATCCATCACCACTGAGCAGATCTTGACTCATAGTGACCACCCCAATGGTATTAAGCACAAGGTATCTGTACTCTAGAGTTTTCAATAGCTGATTTTTTTCAGAAGTAGATTTCCAGAATATTCTCAGGCACTAGTGGGGTGGGTGGTCTTAAATTCCAACTCGTCAGTTAGAGTCAAGCATTTTAACCTCTGCTGTTAGTTGTTGTTAGGTTCCATTATGGCTGATAGTAACCCTATGAATGACAGACGGGAGCAGTGTCCTTCCTATCCTATACCATTCTCACAATCTCTGACACATTTGAGGCCCATTGCTGCAGTCACTGTGTCAATCCACATGACTGAGGGGTCTTCTATTTTACAAAACTTTACCTTTCCAAACATGATGTCCCTTCCCAAGGTATAGCTCCTCTTAGCCCCGCTAATGCTCAAAGTATGTGAGATGAAGCTTTAATCTTTGTACCATCCAAAAATTCCAAATTTACTCTCATTCCTCCTTCCCAAATAAGATTTTATTTCAAGCACTACATAATTTGGCATTATCTGGGCTCTGAACAGAAGCACATGAAAATCTAGGCCACTTGCCACATCAGGAGCATGGATTCTGGACTATGACAATGTTGTAAATGGGGCTAAGGGGCGTGGAGCACCCACTGATCCGCCCATCTAGTCACCTGAATATCTGTTAATGTGTTGCTGACATATCCACTCAATCATCATGGTGCCCTGACCTTTAGGAGACCCAGAGCAGTCTCTACTGTTTCTAAGCTCCAGCTCCCGTCCATCCTCTATGCTGGGCTATAAAATGTTCTTTGTAATTATTTGCCTCCTTTTCACTTCCGAATGGCCTGACCAACAGCCAGACTCTGTGGGCTATGTACCATATGTCTCTGTGCTGTGAAATATGAAGCCCTCACAATAGGTCCGAAGTCAGAGACTTGCAATCTTTCAATGCGTTAGCTCACTCAGGCTATTTGAAAGTGGCATAATATTGCTATTTTTAAATAAATGGGATCTGAGTTAATGAGAGCTGACCTCTCTCGCCGAAGCTGAGCTTCTCCCAGCATTGAGTCTACATTGGGGATTCAGCATGAAACAGGGGGACAGCTTTAGAAATAGGAGCCAAACAGCACTTCAAATAGTGCTCATGGATGCTAATCATCTTAGGGGGGAAAGGGTGCAGGTGATATGAAGATTTGAGATGATAATAGATTTTATTTTAAAAAATAGTATCTTGAGCTGGGAAGAGGGATAGTGGAGAAAAAAGTGGAATGTGTGTGTGTGTGTGTGTGTGTGTGCATGCGCATGTGAGCATGTGCGTGTGTACATATGGGGTGTGTGTATGTTGAGAGAGAGATTTATTTGGAGACAGATAATCAGTCAATGTGAGGTGAGACTGAATATTATCAGAAGCCATACTTAGAGAGGACCATTGTACTAATGTGCTTCTGAAGCTTTATGAGGAGAATCTGCAAGGGTTAGATAGGAAGAAATTTTAAACAGCTGTGGAGACCATTGATTAAAGAAAGAGCTCCTTTTTTTTTTAATTTAAGTTGTTTATTTTTCATTTCAATGAACATCTACAGAGATTTTGGGATTCCATTCACTCATTGTTGCACCCTTCTGCCCGCACAAACCCCTCCCCCCCCCCATTTGCTCCTCTCCTTGAAAAGCAAAAGAAAAACTCCCTCATTGGTACACAATCCCCCCACCCCCGCACCTCCCCAAACCCCACCCCCTACCCCCAAATATAATCCTTTAAAAGGGTCTAGAACTACAGATGGAAGGTTCTGGAGCTCTGGACACTTGCCTCCAGTAAGGAATATTAGAAACTACCAAAGAGCCTGTGAGCTGGAAGGCTCTCTTCTTATTGCCAGGCAACAGATGCAGTGTAATAAATCAGACTGAAAGAATGTCACTCATTGAGATCCCTTTTCTTTATTTTTCTAAAAGATTCCTTTGTCTCTTGAGACACAGTGTTGTACATAAAGAACTTTTAAGGATGTTGAGGGACAGGACAATTAGGTCTCAGAGTTCCTATTAACTGGCCCCTGGTCCCTAGGGACCCCAAAGAGAATTTCCTCTTCCTCAGTTGCAACTTGGAGCTATAGCAGTTAGAGAGACTGAGATGGGTCAAGGGCCCTTTAGAAATAGGAGGTGCGATAGACAGACGTGAGGAAAAGGCTGATGAGAGGGAGGAAAAAGTACTTCTCCTGAAGAACTCTAACCAGGAGGGTTTATGGCGACCAGTGAGCCTCCTCTTCTACACTCAGAGTGCCTGGAATCCATGATAAACACAATAGGAGCTTCTCCACATAACAATGTCCTCCCATTCCCAGTGTAGGGAGCACACAGCCTGCTTTTCAGAAAAGAAATCAAAGTCACAAGAGTTATTCTTCCTTTAATCCTTTTCTAATAAGTAAGCTGTTTCATGAACTACTCAAAACAGCAGATTGAAGCAGCAATCATTATCTTACAGTGGGCCGGAATCCTTAGGAACCCTTAACTACTTTGCCTTACTTCAGACTCTCAATTAAGGTGTTGCCCCAAACTGCTATCTCTTCTTAAGGTTCAACTGAAGAGAATCCACTTGCAAGTTCAACCATGGGGTTACAGGGTCCTTTTTGGATAAGCCTCAGCCTCTGAGACTAACAGGTAGAAGAGTATTTGCAGTTCAATAGGATTCATAAACTGAAATTGAGAGGAGTTCCTAAGCTGCACATGAAGCCATAGTGACTCTTTCTGATTGTTTATTATCTTTCATTACTTGTCATGCCACCTCCTGCACCTCTTAATAGCTTATGGTAAAAGAAGAAAAACAAAACAAAACACAACACAGGGGGTATGAGAAGAGTTAACAGTGAGTATCAAGGAAAATCAGAAGGCAGAAATAGCAGGCGTTCAATTTCCTCTATCCCTATATTCTACCTTACTTCAAAGAAAGAGCAAAAGTGTATTAAATAATATGACAGGGTCTGAGACCACCTTCTAATCTTCTTGAGCAATTAACACCCATTCTCCCAGATTTCCACTGGCATCATTAACAGTCAGGTTTCCATACAGGATATTCAGTCCCAGGATTGTGATGGGCCAAATAAACAATACCAACATACTAGATCTAGAAGAGACCTAGCCCTCACCTTGGAAATTATTGTATCATAACAGCACTGTTGTGCAAAAGGACAAGTAGAGACATTAAGTCACAAATTGACAGTAGGGGAGCAGAAGCTCAGGGGCAAGAACCTATCCCCAGTACTGCCTCAGACAAAAATCTTTCCCTGAAGCTGGTTTTTGGGGTTTGGACTTCCATCTCCTAATTTGAGACAGGCATCAACATGAGAGACCAGCAGCAGTATATATATATATATATATATA
>NW_006399843.1:7067376-7136501 GCF_000299155.1 Elephantulus edwardii
CAGGGTATGTGTGTGTGTGTGTGTGTATACATACATATATACATATACAAGGTATATAAGGTCAATATGAGTCGCAGGTGACCCGATGGCCCATAACAGCAACAACAAACCACACAGGAGATGCTGGGTGTTACAAATGTTTAAGCACTCAATGACTAGCCAGAAGATTGCCAGCTTGAACCTGCCCAGAGGCATCTCAAGAGACAGGCCTGGCAATGTACTTTGAAAAGGTCACAGTCTTGCTAACTCCTTGGAGGAGTTCCACGAGGTCATTATGAATCAGGGTCGACTCAATGGCAACTAACTGTGCACAGCACACACTTTCTCGTGTTAGTTTATTTAATCCCTACAGAAATGTATCAATTTAAATAGTTTTATCTACTTTCTATAGTTTAGGAAAACCCCTGAAAATTTACAGAAATTAACTGATAAGCTCAAGATGCCACAGCTGGTAGATGATAGGAGTGGACTTCAAAGCTAGGTCTATCATTAATAACACCTGAAAGCAAAATACGGATGAAGATCAACCCTAGTTCACAGCATAAAATATCTTTTCTTGATCTGGTTGGGTTCTGGTCAACTCATCCCCAGACATCTGTGGCCAGGTTTAAATGGGCATCAGCTGTAAGCTCAGGAGCCCACACTTTTCCCTGTGCTCTAGACTTATTGGTCTCACTCAGCCCTAGTCCCCACATGGGGCCAAGTCAACAGGCCAGGGGTCCTCATGACTCTCTGTTTTTCAAGACAACAACTTGAAAAAAGGATGCAACCTGCTGGCTTGCTTTGGACTGGACTTTGCTTGTGGATGTAGATGGAAGTTTCCAAGTTGATCAGAGGATCCTTCAGCAAAAGGGATGAGCTTGTTTTGCCAGATTATTAGTTTGATAGGAATGGGTAAATGAGCAATTGGCTATCTCAAAGAAAAATATTCAAGCATGAGGCTTACACACTTTCAAGAAAGCAGTTATTGGTGGGATGATTGTATAGGAGGAAGAAAAAAATACCCTCACAACCTAAATGAATGAAATAGAATGTAAATCAAGGGCTGTATGGAACACAATGTACATGCATAAAACACAACATATATGAATGATAAAAATATTGCTGATCAAAAACAACTGGAACAATACATTGACAGGGAACTGCCACAAGTCCAAACTGGGTTTAGATGAGGCCATGGCACCAGCTATATGATTGTTGATGTCAGGATGGATCCTGGCTGAAAGTGGAGCATACTGGAAGAATGTTTATCTGTGTTTTACTGACTCCGCAAAGGCATTTGACTGTGTGGATTCCAAAGAACTATGGCTAAAATTGAGGAGAATGGGAATCCAAGAACACTAATTTGGTTCATGCAAAATTTATACCTGGACCAAGAGGCTATTGTGCAAACAGACCAAGGGAACACTACATGTTTTAAAGTTAAAAAAGATATGGATTAGGATTGTCTCCTTTCTCCATACACATTTAATCTGGATGCTGAGCAAATAATTCCTGAAGCTGCAATGAAGAATGTGGCATCGGGATCAGAGAAAGATTCATTAAAAACCTGCGCTGTACAGAAGACACATTGCTTGCTGAAGTATTTGCTGCAGAAGATCAGATAATCTTCAATACAGATTAAGTCTCAACATCAAGAAAACAAAGGTCATTACAATTGGGCCAATAGGCAACATCATGATATACAGAAAAAGGACTGAAACTGAATAATTTTCTCTTACTTGGATCCACTTTCAGCACCCTTAGTAATGGAAGTCAGGAGATCAGGAGACCTATTGCATTGGGCAAATTTTGCCCAAAACACTGAAGAGCATTGGTGTCAGTATGAAGACTAAGGTGTACATGATTCAGACCATGATCTTTTCAACCACCTACTATGTATCTGAGAGCTGGACAATGGATAAGCATGACAGAAGAATCAGCCTTTGGGCTGTGTTATTGAAGAATACCGAATATCCCGTGGATTGTTAAAAGAACTAACGGGTATGTCTTGGAAAAGTTCAACCTGGGTGCTCTTTGGGAGAAAGGATGGCAAAGCTTCACTTCTCATACTTTGAACATGCTTCTAGAAGTGGCTATTTTTTAGAAAGAAAGAGATAGCAATCTTGGAAAAGGTGGAGGAGAGGAAAACCTTTGATGAGATGAATTGACATGGTGACTGCAGCAATGGGCTCAAGTGTATAAGAGATGCTGAAGATGGCATAGCATGTAACAGAGTTTAGATCTCTTATGCATAAGGTCACTACGGGTCATACTTGACAACATCTAATAACAACAGTGCCTTTTTCACATCAACAAGCTAAAGATAACAAAGAGAAGGAGATGTCAGTCTACCATACCGTAAGTTGTTATTTCAAATGTTGAGTCATTGTTATAGCTGTTTAGAGTTTAAAAAAGCATTTAGACAACTTGTTGTGCACCATCAAGTTGGGGCTGACTCATAACTGACCCTCCAGTGGGTTTTTAGAAGTAGTAAATTGTACAAGAGTTAATTGTACAAGAGATGTTTTCCCATCTTCCTCCCACAGAGCAGTTGGCAGATTAGAACCATGTACCTTTGAGTTGACAGTACAACTCCTTACCACTAGGCCACCAGATCTCCACAAATTAGACAATTAGGGAAGGTCTAGGGAGTTCTGGTGACCTATTGAGTAAGAAGTTGTGCTGCCGCGCCAAAGACAGGCAGTTCAAATTCACAAGTTAGTCCCTGGGGAAAAAAGATGGGCAATCTCTTGCCACCTGCTCTTTATAGCCTCTGAAAACCTACTAGAGGATCAGTTATCAGATGTGACTCTAAGGTACATATCAATAGCAGGGAGGATGTTGTCAACCCTTATTCCATCACAGAAAACCAAGACAAGTTGGAGGTCTCCAGAAGTCAGTTTCAAGACCACACAGCCACATTTGCCTTTAAACATACCAACACTGTTTCAGCTCAGTTTTCATCCTTGAATTCAGACTTGGATGTGTATGACCTTGACTAAATCTTCAACTCCAAAATAAATAGTCACACCTAAGGGAAAGACTTTCATGATCATATTATTGCTCTGAGAAGTGTTTCATGGATGGCAAATCTATAGTAATCCTTACCGGACAGCAATGGACAGATTCTCCTGAGATAGCTAAAGAAGAAGGGACATATTTTTGTATGTAAAAGATCTAGACTTGTTGCTTTAAAAATAATGATTTCAGGAAGAGGAAGAAGAAATGGAATGTGTGGCCATTTGCCTTTGCGAGTAACTGTCTCCTTTAGCAGACCAACAGATCTAAATGGTGTCCAGCTGCCATTACTAGAAGTTTGGTTAAGATTCCATAGAAGAATTTACACCAAATGAGAGAAATATAAAATTAATTGCAAATTTTAATGGGAGCCAGACTTTTTGGATTCGTGGAGGCTGAATGAGCCCTTGAAACTATTGCCTGAAATAATCTTTAAACCTTAACCCAAAATTAGTCCTTACTTCTTAAACCCTGTAGTAGTTTAACATAACCGATAAAGAATATTCCCCTTGAGAATTGTCCTCTTTTTGTCACTGTGAGGGATCAATTGACAATATCAAAAGATTAGATATTAAGCTTAGAGGGGCACAATGAGTTTATGTTAATGAGAGAGGAATGAATAAAAAACAGAGGGTGAAAATGTAATGCTTACAGAATTGTACATGCAGAAATTATTCAAATGGTATATATTGGAATATACTGTGTATGTTTGCAACAAAAAACAGCAAATAATAAAATATTTGTTAAAATTCAGTTCTTTCATTACCATAGAGTTCAGGAGTCAGGCCAGATGAAAGGGACTAATTTCTTTTTTCTTTTTAAGAAAATTTTTATCTTATACTGATTTACTTACAAAATTCAAGTACATTGTTTTTCCACACTAAATCTTTCTCGTTTCCTTAACACACTCCTCTCTCTACTCATCAAATTGTACAACCCTATGATTATGCCCTGCCCATTCTAACCACTCTGTTCTTACCTCGCCCCCTCCCCACCCCCTTAGGTTCCATACACATTTTACTAGTTATCTTCCTATTTCTACAATAATGGTCTTATACAACATTTGCCATTATGGGACTGAGTTCACTTAGCATTGTGCTCTCCAGTCCCTCCCAAGTTAGGTAGTGATTTTAAAAATTATTGCTTCAGCATGCTGCGTAGTATTCCATTGTGTGAATGTAGCATAATTTCTCAATCCATTCGATTGTGGTTGTAGATTTGGACAGTTTCCATGTTCTTGTGATGGTGAATAATGCTGCTATGAACATTGGTGATTAATTTCTTTTTACAAAGAATTGAAATCAGAGAGAGATTATTTGGAATAGAGGGCAGAAAGCATAAATGAAAGCGCACCCTCCCCTTGCAGTTGTCTTTCTAACACACACATACATATCTCCACAGATCTAACAACATACTTTATTCTCTCCATTTATGATAGTTGTTTGTATGGAAATATTACAAACATGTTGTAAATACTATTACTATTATTATAGACATGCCAGACAAAAGAAGAATCAATGCCTTTGAGTTGCAGTGCTGGGGAAGAGTCTTGAACATACCATGAACCATCAAGAACACAAGTAAGTCTGTCTTGGAAAGAGTGAAACCAAGTTTCTCCTTGGAGGCTAGGTTTTTGCTTTGTTTTGTTTTGTTTTAAAGTTCCCAAGTGCTTTATCAGCAGATAAATGTATAATAAAATATGACATGGTCATATTCTAGAATATCATTTGGTTCTGAAAAGGAATAAAGTTCTGACACATGACATAATACAGATGAACTTTGAGAACAGCATGTGAAATGAAAGAAGTTAGATATGAAAGGCTATATATGTTATTACATATATATAATAATATTTACATGCCGTGTCCAGCATAAGCAATTCTATAGAGACTGCTGCTAGAGAGGCTCTGAGAAGGCACAGGTTCATTCTTAGAAGCCCTCTGGAACAGTTGTAACCAGGTGCCTGTGGACATGCTTAGCGTGAGGTGGAATTCTAAGAGGAGGGAATATGCTTAAAAGGAAATGACAGGGGAGCCAGCTGAGGGCAGGAGCGGCTGGAGAGGATACAGAGTGCCTGGGGCTGCCTTGGACACTATTTGGAAACCACAAGAAAATAACAAGCCTTGGATTCTTACACTTCATCCTTGCTCCATCCACAACCACCTTCACAGTGTCTTTCGCACGTCTGCAAGCTTGGGCCTGGTTCTTCAGTTATCTTGCAGCCTGTTTCCCTCCAGACCTTGGTTATCCCCACAGGACAGTGTGGGGCTGCCTTCCACCTGGACTTGTCCCCAGATGTAAGTTTCACTCAAGCTCTTGAAGTTTCACAGAGCTATCATATTGGTGACTTCTGGCCATACAAACCTTCCTGCCTGTGCCCTACATTTCCCTTCCCATCAGTATCCAACAGGCGATGAGTGAGTTTACTTTTCTGAAGTTTCCGGCATCATCTATTTGAGGAGGCTAGGATTTTGAAGCTCCATCTCACATACTTTCAGCACATGGCCAGGAGGGATTGATCCTTGGAGAAGGACATCGTGCTCAGAAGGGTGGAGGGACGGTTCAGGAGAGGAAGACCCGGATGAGATGGATTGATACAGTAACCAGGGAAATGAGGTTTGGTGCTTCAGAATCAGTGGGACAGGGCAGGTTTCAGAGCTGTTTATACACAGGGGTTGTTATGGGTCTCAGGCAACTTGATGGCACATAACAATAAGAAGTCTATTCATACTTCTTCTTTTCAGGACTCAGAATTTTAGTAGCTCTTTTCTCCTGAAAAACTCACCTCAAGATACTCTGGAGGTGCTGGGTGCCTGCAAATGTTTAAATGATGTCATCTAAGGGTTGAAGGAGATCTCTAATATCCATCACCTGAATCTCATTCTTCTTGATAGTCTCCACAAGAATCAGGCTAGTCCAGCCTCAGTTGTCTGGGTGTCGAGTTCTAGTACCCAGACAAGAGTCCGAGTGTCCAACCTGAATTTCTCTCACTACCATATGAATTTATTGTTGATCAAAGTACAAAGTAAAGTGTAAGGATCAATACGGCAACTGATGACTGTTTTTGTCAGGTCTAATGTAACTTAATGCAAATTCTTTTTAAAACTTAGCACCAGTCAAAAGGCATATGTTTATAAATTAACTGCTTGATATTAGAGGTACTTGAAATCTGATTTTTTTCTGTTTATTTCATTCAGTTCGTTCCCCTCCCACTCCATTTGATTCTAACATGTAAAGACTCAAGAGAAAGGTCAGGAAATCTGAGTTCAAATCCCAAAGTGGCCACTCCATAACCTCCATCCACTCTAATATAGCTGCATAGATAGGATGAAGGACTTGCATTGCATTATCTCTATATTCACATCCAGCTCTAAGTTTATATAAATAACATCTATGCAACAGAATGAAAAGGAACTTTGACGCATTATGATCACTGGGTTATGCCATCCTTGTCAGGAAGAAATGCCTTGGCCTCCTCATTTGGGTTGCTGCCACCACCAGACTCACTCAGAGAGCACGAGCATTTTACAATTGGCAGGTGCCGCTGCTTAACACATAGCTCCCAGGAGCTTGCTGTCAGGGAAAGCTCCAAGCTACTGCCAGTCCCTTCTGAATTGTTAATGCAGAATAGCTGCAAAGCCCCTCCTGGAGGCCCTCAGGTTACTGACCCCATCAGCTGTGGACAGGCCCTGCTGCCATTTCACTGGTGCGCCAGCCTCCCAAACCACATGGTCCTTCACTGGTGCTAATGGCATTCAACACAAGAAGCTGCCCTGACAAATGGAGTTCAGCCCCTCCGCTTCCTGGGCTCAAAATGCCAGTCAAATCCATTTCAAACATCTTGCTTGCAAAGCAGCCTCAGCCATCTTAGGCTAGAAACCTAGGGCTCTTATCTTTGGGCTGGAGAGCTGGTGCCCTGGCCTTATACGCAGCTTATTTGTAATGCCTTGATACCACAGATTGGCAGGAGAAGGACTTGGGACAGAGCACTGGAGATAAGGATAGTGTAGGAACAGGAGTATTAGACCCTGTGTTTCCCTGCATCAAATACAGCAAAGTTTCCATCTGTTCTTCATAGAGTTGCTGTGAGTTAGAGTCTACTCAATGGCACATAGAAGCAACAAACTGCCCTCCACATTTACTGCTCTGGAAAGGAAAGCCTCCAGTTTAATTTTTGCCAGCCTCTGGCCTAGAAACGGCTTAGATAAGCCTAGAGGATCAAGAAGGATATTTTTGCTTTGGAGTGATTAAACGCAACACAAAGAATTATTGTGGTGAGTAGATGGGTGTGGTAGAGAAAGAGAACTCCCTGCAAAAGTGGGGGCGGGGGCTGTACCTACAGAATGGAGATCTGCAGGAGACTGCACTCTGAAAGCTTTGGCATCCTACGTCTGACACTTCTGCTCGGTCTTTCTGTTTCACAACTCTACTTTTGCACCAGCTCTTGAATCCCCATCCCTTTCTGTCTTGCTGTCTCAATTTCCTAGTGCCACTGTAACACAAGTACAACAAGTGGGTGGCTTTAGAGAGCGGAGATTGTTGTGTTCTCTCTCTCTCTCTCACACACACACACACACACACACACACACACACACACACCCCTCTCAAGGAAAAAAGGCTAAATAAATCAAGATCCTAACCATGTAAATTCCTTTTGGTGGAAGTCCTGAGTATCCCTTGGTTCTTTTCAGAAGTGATTCGGTTTAGAACCCATCCTACTGAGCAATGTTCTAATTAATATTTCAAAGAAAACTTTCTTTTCAAATGGTTAACATCTGCAAGTGTAGGTGTAGGGTTCCAATTCATATCACCAGAGACACAATTCACCTCATAATAATACTGTCTTTTCATTCTTGAATACATATCTGACGATCAGTTGACGTGTTGAGAACTTGAAGCCTTCCTCATGTTCTTCCTCCAGTCAAAGCCAGTCACCTCTTTTTGTGCCATCACTGGATCTTTATAACAGTGTGAAGCATCCTTTTGATTACTCTTCCTGGTTTGTCTTCCTTACCAGCCCATAGTTCATTGTGCACCATGTTCTTCTTCCTTTACTGGACAATATAAGGCATGCAGAAGCATTCATCACTGATTACAGAATAAATCAATGTACGGCTAAACCAATAGGTGAACACATGAATGTGAAGTCAACACTCATAACTTTTGCATAGAGTTTTTCCCCTACCTGATGTTCACAGTCTTATGACTTCAGCGTAGCCTCACTGTGGCTTCACTGTGTGTAACGCTGTCTTACTCTGTGGACCTCACCCTCTAACCCATTCTTTTCATATCATGAATGGTGGGGACATCAGAAATCCTCCAGCAGCCTGAACAACTGCACGAGCTCCAAAGAGTAGGCCAATGTGGTTGCCTGGCCCTGAGCAGTTATATGACATACTAAACTCCCATAATCATCCATCAGGGCTGATTTGGGAGTGAGAAGGGGGGGAAATACATCCATTAAGCCAGTGCTGAGTCTCAGTAACTGCTCTGTGGTTTGAATAATCAATTGCCATTAGCCAACATGCTACAACCAGTGGAGATGAAGGCATTTCTGCTCTTTCCCCCTCCGTCTCTGTCTTCCACCCCATCCAGATTTAATAAGATGGCTCATGATACTCCATCTCCATAGGCAACTCATGAAAGCATCATAAACAAGTGTCTCTTGTCCACTAGACGTTCACTGGCAGAGCAGAGGGCTTACAAGTGAACATAGGTTGGGGGCTGAGATTCCCTGACTCAGCAGCCTGTGTCCCCCTGTTCGCCATGCTGGAGGGCGTCCTCTTCAACAAGCCTCTCACACCTCAGGAAAAACACCCGCATCAGCCATTTCTCAGGAACAGAAAGCGACCAATTTCCAAGATGCCGCCTGATTTCCATACCCCTTCCTCCCTCCCTTCCGAAGCACGATGTAATCTCTTCCCTGCAATATAATAAATATTTCACTTTCAAATCCCGATTCATTAAAGGAAGCCCAGGAGGGAGAAATAATAAGGTGTTGCTTTACAGCCCAAATAAAACAGTGAAAGATATATTCTATAATTTATACTTCTGACTTTAGGTTGAGATAATTCATATATCATTTCAGTTAGGGACCCCAAAATAGTGTTGTATCAGCATATTGGCTGAAAAATAACTTTTTGTATTATTTTATGCCTTTCAGTATCACGTTCTTGTTATCATACATCAACATGAGGTTGAGTTCCAGGATATCCCAGCTCCTCCGAAGGCTCTTCCTTCCATAAGCACCTAAGCAATGTGACTTTCTTCCGACAGAGCAGGCAGAGCCCGTGGGTTACAGGCAAAGACACTCTCCCCGCCAGCACACACACAGAGTTCCAACTAGAATTAGCAAGACCGAGTTATTTCTCATGTCATTATTATCTCACTTTCATTATTCTTCACCTTCAAGGGATGAGAACAAAATCAGACATACTGTCTAGTGGTTTTTCTCAACCAAATTGACAATTGTTAGGCACAGCACAGTCCAGCAAGGAGCTTGGCAGGAAAGGCTTAGGATTTGGAATGGGAGGAAAAAAACCCAAAACCATATATTCAAATCTAACTCTTCTTTTTGACAGTAGGAGGGACAGCACAGGAGGGGAAGACCCTCTATGAGGTGGATTGATTCAGTGACTGTGGTAATCGGGATGGATGTGTCAGAGGCAGTGAGATTGGCACAGGATAGAGCAGGGTTTAGGGCTGTTGTACATAGGGTCGCTATGAGTCACAAGCGACTCGACGGCACATAACAACAACAACAACAGGTATCTTTGAGCAAGTTATTTAATGTCTCAAAACCTCAGTCTTCTCATCCATAAATTGGGAATGATAATAACAACAGCTAACCAAACAAATTTTAGGGTCATTTAGTTGAGGAGGAGGTGATACTCACTGTCAGTATTTCTTATAGGCAGAGCTCTGACAGCCTAGGCAGTAGGGAGCTGTGTTGTTAATCTCAAGGCAGTTCCTCTTTGGTAGTTTTGAATTCACCAGCAGCAAGGCAGGTGGGCAATCACCTCTCATGTGATTTTCAGTCTCTGAAAACCCACTGGAGGGTCACCTTTGTTACATATAGACTCAACTGCCAGATGCTGAAGAGATTGTGACTGTTAACAGCTTCAGCTTGCTTGGCTTCACAATCAACACTCTTGGTACCAGCAGCTAGGAAATAAAAATATTAATTGTATTGGGAAAATCTTCTGTCAGGGTCCTCTCCAGAGTACTGAAGAGCAATGGTGTTAGTCTAGAGACTAAGGTGCACCTGATCCAGGTCATGGTCTTTAAAATTACTTGCTATGAATCAGAGTATTGGACAATGACTAAGGATGACAGAAGAATTGATGTCTTTGAGTTGTGAAGCTGGAGAAGGGTATTTAATATACCATGGAATGCTAGAAGAACAAACAGGTTAGTCCTGGAGAGGGTGAAATCAAGCTGCTCCTTGGAGGCATGGACTTTGAAGCTTCATCTGACATACTTTGGACATGTTGCAAGGAGGGACCAGTTCTTGGAGAGGAATATCATGTTTGTAAGGGTGGAGGGACAGCACAAAAGGGGAAGACCCTCGATGAGATGGAGTGACTCGGTGACTGAAGTAATGGGGGTAGGTGTGTCAGAGACAATGAGGTTGGCTCAGGATAGAGCAGAGTTCAGAGCTGTTGTACATAGAATTGCTATGAGTAGTTAGCAACTAGATGGCTCATAATAACAACGCAACCAAAAGAAGGTTCCTGGAAGAAAAGATGGTTGCTGGGAGATGGCTGCTTTGTTTCCATAAATAGTATAGCCAAGAAAACGCTATAGGGTATGGTACTTAACAACATACATCACTCCTCACGTATCAACTTGATTAGATTCCAAGCCCTGGGTCATTATGTGAAATCAGCACTGTACAAGGAGGACTCAGGCCCAGCCCTGGAGCCTCAGTGCTGCTGCATGTCTGACACAGCTGAGCTTTGGGTTCCAGTGCCCTGTCAAGTTCATTCAAGTGTATTTGGGGCCCCATAGCTGAACTAGAGACCAAGCTGGTGACTCTGAATATCATGAAGCTGCCAGAGGCAGGTGTCCAAATGGATAGTGAGGGTTGCTGCTCATGCCTGTACCTACCTACCTCAACCACCCCTCTGATGCCGCAGCTGCCTCCTGCTGCCCACAGACCTGGGAAGGACCCCATAGAAATATGCATTCTGCTACTGGTCTTAGAAAGGGCTTGGACTTGAGGCAGAGACCCTGGAAACTAGGAACTGCTCAGAAGAGGCAATCAGTGTCCTGGGAC
The DNA here is from genome assembly GCF_000299155.1 of Elephantulus edwardii. Lineage (NCBI taxonomy): Eukaryota > Metazoa > Chordata > Mammalia > Macroscelidea > Macroscelididae > Elephantulus > Elephantulus edwardii. Next base: position 7,078,655 of record NW_006399843.1, read on the forward strand.
AGGGGAGAGAAATGTGGGAGCAGGCAACTTCTAGCACAAGGCTCCATCAAAATGTGCCTCAGTCACTTCTTTCACATGAAGATCTGCAAAGGTAGCTCCAGCTGTGGGAATGGGACCAGCAGAAGATCTTTTGGCTGCTTCATTTGCAAGCCTCAGCAACATGCAGGCTGTGTCTGAGGGCATGGAGCTGAGTCCAGGGAGAAAATGTAGGGTAATGCAAAAAAGAGTGGGATAACAAAATAGTGTGTGAGGAGTTGGTTTAGTGGGGGAGTCCTTAGAGATTTGCGCAGCTAACCCAAGTGAGATGCCTGGCTGGCTGTTTGAATCCACCAACGGTTCTGTAAGAGAAAGATGAGCTTTCTCTTCCCTGTAATTTACAGGCAGCAAAACCCTGCTAGAAGTGGATCAGTTATAAATTGGTTCTAACTTGACAGAAATGAGCTCATCAGGTCACTATTGCAGTTCACTAGACTGCACCTAATAACATGTGTATATATACACACATATACACACGCCTGCATGTGTGTATATATATTTACAACTGCACATTTTTAAATACGTATATACATATACACAAGCAGCTCTGGGGCCTAGTGGCAAGAAGCTGCCCTGCAATCCCAAAGGCACTTGATTTGAGGCCATCAGCTGCTCCGCGGGAGAAGGACGGGCAATGTACTCCCATGCAATTACTGCCTCTGAAAACCCACTAGAGGATCAGCTATGGGTCAGTTCCAATCCAAGTACACAACAACAACAACAAATACATATGTACAGCTCTCCTTCTAGTGGTAGGAAACCACTACGATCCGAAAGACACATGGTTCCAATCCACCAACTGGTCTGCAGGAGGATGAGAAGTCTCCATGGGAGGGACAGCTATGAGTCAGTTCTGACCCCGTGGTCAGACAACTATACATGTAAAAATCTAAAAAACTCACTGCCCTTGAGTCAGACCTGGCCTGACACCCCACCCCCCACCCCCCCATTGGGTGTCTGAGGCTGTGAATTGCAGGAGACGAAATTGTTCATCTTTCTCTCCCAGAGCAGAGGGTGGATTTGAACAGCCAAAGAAGCACCACCTTTGAGTTTGTAGAGCAAATAATATTGAGAGCAGAAAAATAGGAATTACTTTAAGTAAACATTTTCACTCATCCATATTGCCATGCTGCTTACACCTTGTGGCCTTCCTTCTTTAGCTTTATAGACGTTTGGTTCAGGTATTTGGTGAATCAGACTTCTTCAGGTAAGGTAAATGTCTACCTTTCTATGGCCACCAGCCTTTCACCCAGCAGGCCTCTGGCTACTTGATTTTTCCTCAAAGTTACAGTATTGAGACAGAGCCTTTTCCGCACTTGACAATCCCCCTATAGGCAAAGCAAACCCATCTCGGCCTGATGAAACCACCAGAGGAACCCAAGAACTCTTCAGCTCCTGGTTCCCAGCAGTGGGAGAAGCATTGCACAGTCCTCCCCAAGTTTTGCACTTTCCTTTTCCAAATTGACACTGTGCTTGATGTTGTTATTAGCTGCCATCAAGAGGAGTCCCTTGACTCACAGCTCCCCAAACACAAAGGGATTGTTAGGCTCACATTAGCTTATCTAATCCCTACACAAATCCTGTGAGGGAGATAACAATCCTATTATCTCTATTTTACAATTGAGAAGGAAAATGAAGATTTAAAATATAATTTTGCAAAATCATTTGACCAGTGAGTGAGTAGCCAAGATTTGAACTCAGATCTTTCTGGCTCCAAAGCCTATGTTTTGAAGTTGCAGGCCTAAAGGCAAGCTTTAATTTTAACACTGCATTTAATATCTTGTTTGCTTCTCTCTAAGGTAGGAATCTTTTTTAAAAGAATTATGCCTATCTTGGTCCTCTTAGTAAAATAAAAAAAAAAAAAAGCCAACCCTAAGATGGCTTGGTGTAAGGAATGGAGAGTATTTTGTAACATGGTAAAGTGTTACACTTATTAAAAAAATGACCATAATAAAAAATCCAAATGTCCATCAGCAAAGAAAGGTATAAACTGTGGTATATTCATACAAAAAAAATACTATGCCGCACAAAAGAACAACAAAGTACTTGCAAAGTATAATACAACATGAAAGAGTCTAGAGAACATTATACTGAGTGAAATAACTCAGCCACAAAAGGACAAATATTGCATAAGACAGCTGCTGTGGAGATGAGAAGATAACTGAGGTGTGAGGGATAAAGGGGAGAATAGAAACAGAAACGGGTAGATAAAGAATACTATAAGGACCAAGTCAAGGGACAACCAACCTGGGAAGAATTGAGATAAGGCAATGTGGCAGGTGCAACTAGCAAATAAGAGCAAGATATGTATAACTGATCAGAAGGAGAAAAGGAGGAGGGTACAGAAGAAGTGAGAAGAAATCACTTAGCAGAGACTGATGGGTGGATGGAGAGTATGAAAGAATGTGCAAGGTGCAATGGAGACTTAAAGAGAGAGGGTATATAATTCATAGATCAATAGTAATTAATTATATAAAATACAATGTCTAGAAATCATTATATAAACAAAATGTGCATGACTGAAACAAATGATTGTAAAAATAGAAATAATTATATAAAACCAATGTAAATGAAAGCAACAAAATGTATATGAAGCATTGTACACAAACCAACAAAAACTTTAATATGTCAACAGCAATGACAAAAAAGAAAAAGAAATGACCATCACAGATCAGATCTCTTCTCTGTTAGAAATGAGTTGCCATTGCCATCCACGGTGCAACTACTGGTCTTTTCCCACTGGGATCAATGAAGAGTGCAGGAAATCAAAGGCTCTTAGTCCAAATAACAAGCACGGCCATGGACACTTCAGCATCTACAACCGTGAGAACAGAAGATCTAAATGATGCCTGGTAACCACTGCTCACCCCTCTGAAAGGGATTCCAATAAAAGGAGCCACTATAATGTAGGGCGAAACTCAACATCACAGAAATGAACTGGTCTCACAAGGGTTAATGGAAGCCTTGAGATTATGTCCTTTAATCACCCTTCACATGTGCAACTACAATCAGCTCCCAAGACTCAATCTTCAGCCAAATAACAGGCATGCTGAGTAGGTGTTCAGTAGCACCAGGGAGGAACACACTCCTTAGAATAAGCAAACATTCAAGATTAAGAGGGAGGCATTTGTCAAAGAATAAGGCTCATGAGGCAGGAAGGGGTACACGGATGGAAATGGGACACACAGGCTGGAAGAAAGTGGAAAGAGTATTGTTACAATGTGGATTGTAATCAATTCCATCAAACATACTGTGTAGGAACTTTAGGATGGAAAACCAGTTCAGTCTGTGAGCTTTCACTCAAATCACAATTAAAAATGTAAAGAAAATAAAATATTGCCATTGAGTCCAGTACAACTCATGACGACCCCTTGTGTATCAGAGTAAGAACTGAACTCAGTAGGGTTTTCAAGGCCTGGTTTGAGGGGAGCTAGTTACCAGGCCTGTCTTCTGAGGTGCCTCAGGGTGCACCTAAACCCCCACCTTTTTGGTTAGTAGCTGAGCATTCAGGAAACTCTGGAATCCTGCTTGACTAGTCCATAAAAAGAACATGTTTCATGAGAGCTGCTGTCAAGTGAGTGTGGGGGAAGCTCTGTGAAGAGTATCATGGTTGCCGTCTTCTGTGGAGGCTCCTTTGCGTCAGCGGCTTGACCGCAGAGAACTGAAGCCCCCTGACACCAATGAGTATGAAGCAAATGTGGGTCCACAAAGCACCTGGAGGAGAGACTAATAAAGTGACCTTGTGTAAACAGCTCAACTTCTCACAGCTCTTGCACCGCTGAGCGATCACAACCACATGGGCTGCTGAGCTAGGGTGACCTGCCTTCACCAAAACAATAATATATCACTCTCCCCAGGCCCTGCATCACAGAAGGACTTGATCTTCCACAGGGAGGGTCCCAGAATGGGGACTCCCTTCAAGACCTTTGTCCTGGAAACAGTATGTCCGACAAAGGGGGACCCTAAGTCCAGCTGAGGCCTCTCAAGGTTTGCTGTCCCTTCACACCATACTTTGCCTGTTTCAGTTATCATATATGTGGCTCTTAGCTGATAACCCTGAAAATATAGATCTAGAGTCCATAATCTTAAAGCCCAAGGTCCATAACACAAAAGCAACCAGACTGTCAGCTCCCTGGGATTCTGATTTGATCGTTCTGCACGTGCATATTCATGAGAGAAGTGTTGGCTCATCACTTACAGGGACTGTATGTACAAAGGAACCAAGTGAACCCAGGACTCATGGTGGCACAATGCATTGTGTGTTGGGTTGCTAGCCAGAAGGTCAGTGATTTAAATCTAACAATCTGTGTCGTAAGAGAAAGATGATGTAGTCTCCTCCTGAAAAGAATCATACCCTCGGAAACATGATGGAGGGACTCCATGAGTCAAAATTGATTGTACAGCCATGGACTGTAGGGAAGGCAAGCTTTCCGCATTGACCCGCTCTTGCTCCCTGCTAGTAGAAGGGTTGTTGTTATGCACCCAAGAGCAGGAACTGACTCATAGCTAGTAGCAGCTTTGTCTCAGCTCCAACAGTAAAGACCTGCTTCCTTGGTAAAAGCCAGAACAGGGAGTCAGGACGTGTAGGATGGACACTCTCTTCAACTTTGACCACTGACTCACTGTGTAGTCTGGAACTACATTATGAGTATCAAGAGAGCTACCAAAACTATACACCTTAAAAACAAGTAGTTCTTTAGAACTCTTTGCTATATCGATGTTGTTGTTATGTGCCATCAAGTCAGAGCTAAGTCATAGCTGGCTCTCCAGTGAGTTTTTAGAGACAGAAATTCACATGGGAGGAGATCTCTCATCTTTCCTCTCACAGAGTAGCTGGTGGATTTGAACCATGTTCCTTTGGGTTAGCAGTGTAACTCTTTTCCACTAAGGAGCCACAGCTCCCTTGCTCTATGGATAGGAAGGAAAAAGAGATGTAAACACTTTTTTTACTTATGAATAGTAAACAAACAGGCAGAAATAGATAAGCAGATTGCAAACATAGTTTATAAATTTAGAAATAGTAAACAAGAAGGTAAAATAGATGAACCGATTTTGAGATACATAATCAAAAAAAGAACTGTGTGGACAGAGAAGTACAGAGAGAATGTAAAAAAAAAACCCACAAAACACTGAGAGAGAGACACTACTGCACATTGGTAGAGGTGCTGCCTGGCAGGCAAGCCAGGCATCCCTGACCTGAGCACCCATTGAGTGACTGAGTCTACAGTCATGCTTTGTTTACTACAGTGAGGACTTGGTCCACTCAGGACTTCTATAATGTCTGAGGTCTTGATATCACAGCTTCCTTTTTGAGACAAGAACAGCTTTGCCATCCTTGTTGCTGTTGCCAGGGTCAAGGCTTCCACACTGGAGAGCTCACCTATAAGACAGTCTTTGAAGGAATAGAGTGTGGACTTGAACTCTTTAAGGAGTCTCATATAACTAGGCTGCAAACCTCTGTAACCCCAATTCAGGGAATTACATGTTTCATTGTGGTTGGTAAATATTGTTTGTGTTGTTTGTTGTTTTCCCCTGGATTTCTATAATAAAATCCCACATATCAACCATAAGTGTGTTGAGACTGTTACTTGGCACTCAGAAGAGACATTTTACTTCACCTCTCTGAAATGAAGGTTAAACTGGTTGATCTCCAAAGCACCATCAAGTTCTAAGGGTTCCAATTACATGTGAGACTTTTCTTAACCGTATGTGTACAGATATTAAAGCAATTTTTAAAACTAATAAGGCTGGCAGCTGGGGTGGAAAATCATCATATAAACACAGCCCTGTATTTAGATTCCCTAGCAGGCAAGGAGTTGCATTGTCAACCCAAATGTAGGTGGTTCAAATCCACCAGCAGTCCCAAAGGGGAAAGATGGACAATCCCCTCCCGTGTGATCTACATCCTCTGGAAACCCACATGAGAGTCAGAAATGAGTCGGATCAGCGTCTTCAGCAACGAATGACTGTCTTCCCCAGTTCTTTTCCTATACTCCCCAAACCTGAGACTTCATGTGGTATTTACCAATATTAGAAATTTTACTATATGGCTTTTTCTAGAAATTTTTCTATAAGGTTTGTTTTGCAAGGATACAAAAAATTCTTCTGACCTCATTTTCATGGTTTTTGGGTCCAGAATTCTGAGAGGTGGAAGCCTCCATCTTCCATGAAAAAGACAGGATTATACAAGAGAGTGATACCTGCGTTCACCATGCTTTTCTCCGCCCTCGTAGAAACACTGGAAGCTCTGGCATTAACCCCAATTATGTTGCATAGCAGCCAGCCAAGGATACAGACAATGCAAGCAGAGGGCTTTTAGAAGTGCTAACACGATTTGGCGAACATAGCCTAGTTCTTTCTTTTCAACAGAATTGCTCCTACCTTTTGCCCCCTTCCTTTAAGGGCCACTGATCGCAGCCCTGCTATCATTGAATCTTCAGCAACATGGTAGTTTAAAAAGACTCAAGTTCTCCCCTCTTCAGGAATATATCCATTTTAATCGAGAAATTCTTCATAGTGAAAAACCTTTAGCATCAAGCAGCTCTTCAGTGGTGGCATCTTGGGCTCTAGGGCAGATGGAGGAGGGTTCTTCTGTAGCTGGGAGAGACCTACCTGGGAGGACATGCTCAACCTGCTCCTCAGTCAGCCCCGCCCACATTGTGTACCTGTGTGACTTTGGAGGCAGACAGCTCGCTTTCTTAGTGAACAGAGCAAGCTGTGTTCTACCACTAACCCCTAAATTACCTCATGTTGATTCTGACTCATGGCGAGCCCTTGTGTATCAGAGAACTCTACTTCTTAGACTTTTCAATGCATTTCCAATCCTCTCTTCTGAGGTCCAGGTAGACACCAACAACCAAACTTCTGGTTACCAGCCAAACTTGTTTAGTGTCCAGACACTCCATGCGCATGTCCATCCAGTTCTTTTAGATGACAATGAGAAGGGCCTTGCTTATTCCGGAAGCATATCCCGACTAGGAAAAGCGTGAGCCCAAGAGCTAGTATACTTTGAGCATGTAGTCAGGGAAGGCAGTCCTTGGAAAAAGATACCATACTGACAAAGATAGGTGCTCAGAGAAAGAGAGGAAGACCCTCAAAAAAGGATTAGCACAGTGTCTGTAACAATTATATCATATCAGAGAAAATGAGGGTGGGGCAGGATACCACAAGGTGTAGCTTTTTGTCATTCACAAAGTTGCTATGAATGATGGTTGACTGGACACACCTAACAACAACAGAGCCAGACAGGGACCACTGTCCTTGAGAATCCTAACCCTACCTAGACAGGGCCAGAGTGTGCTTGGTCCGAAGCTCAATTTGTGTGTATTTATTTGTATAACTGACAAATTGTTCCAACAATTAATCACTGAACCAAATGGTCTCAAAGGTTCAGCTGTGCGAAAAGCAGGGTGGGCAAGTTGGGAGTGCAGAGGGCTGTCTTAAAACGAATTAGATATTATTTCTGTCTGTAAGGAGCTCAAAGTTGCTTGGCCAAGAAATACAGACATACAGAGCATGCTACATATTAAATAAAGAACATATGAAGGAAGAGTTGGGGGTGTGGGTGCACAGAAAAGTGAGCTCTTAGTTTTACCTAGGTGTCAGGAGAAACCTCAGAGAGACATCTGTGAACTACATGAAAATGTGAGATAAAGAAAAAGCAAAGACTGGAAGAAAAAAAGAAAATGAGCTGTCTCCCAGGGATAGACTGCAGTTTGTGTAAAGCCCAGGAATTCAAGTGGCCTCATAGGTAAGGGAGTTAGTGCACTGCCAACCCAAAGACAGTTCAGATCCATAGTTGTTGCTGTTGTTAGGTGCCATCACATAAAGCATGAATCATAGTCACCCTACGAACAAAGGATCTGAACTCTGTCCTATCGTATACCATCCTCATCACCTCTGATATACTTGAGCCTATTGCTGCAACTGATTATTATTATGTGCCGTGGAGTCACCTGTAACTCATAGTACATTAGCTCTGAAACCTGCCCTATCCTGAGCCAATCTCATTGTCTCTGACAAACTTAATCCCATTTCTCCAGTCACTGAGTCAATCCATCTCATCCTAGGTCTTCCCCTCCTGCACTGTCCCTCTGCCATTCCAAACATGATGTCCTTTTCCAAGGACTGGCCACATGCCCAAAGTATGTGAGACGGAGCTTCAAAATCCCAATCTCTTAGGAGCAGCTTGGCTTCACCTTCTCTATGCCAGGCTTGTTTACAACCTGTTAGCTGAGAGAAAAATTGACTATCTCCTCACATGTGTTTTACAGCCTCTGAAAATCCACTGGAGAGTCAACTACATGTCTTTTCTACTTGATGGTATTTAAGAAGCAGACCAAAGCCACAGAGATGCATAAATCATGGCATAATGAGGTACCAGAAAAATACAAGTTGATCAACTAGAACAATTTTCCATAATTGAGTCTTCTGAATGTCTTGTCCTTTCTTAACGAGGATACCTAGTGATGATAGAAAGAGAATTGATGTCTCTGAGCTGTGGTGCTGGAGAAGAGTCTGAATATACCACGGACTGCCAGGAGAGCAGAAAAGTTCGTCCTAGAGAGGGTGAAGTTGGCTGCTCCTTGGAGGCAAGGATTCTGAGGTTTAGCCTGACATACTTTGGACATGTTGCAAAGAGGCACCAGTCCTTGAAGAGGGACATCATGTTTGGGAGGGTGGGGGGGACAGCGCAGGAGAGGAAGACCCTTGATGAGATGGATTGATTTGGTGATTGAGGTAGTGAGAGCAGGTAGATCAGAGACAGTGAGGTTGACACAGGATAGAGCAGGTTTCAGGGCTGTTGTGCATAGGGTTGCTATGGGTCACAAGCAATTCGATGACACATAACAACATGCAGGTGCACAGAGACATACCACCTCCATCCAGCTACTCTTAACAGCTATTTGGGAGAAGGATGGGCAATCTCCTCCCGTGTGATTTAACAGTCTCTGAAAACCTGCCAGAGGGTCAAGCTATGAGTCATCTCCAACTCAATAGTACACAACCACCACCCACCTATTCTTAATAGTTAACAAACCATTAAATTAGAGTTGTTGTTGTTGTTGTTGTTATGTGGCCATCGAGTCCCTTGTGACTCATAGCAACCCTATGTACAACAGCCCTAAATCCTGCTCTATCCTGCGCCAGTAGCACTGCCTCTGACACACCCATCCTGATTACCCCAGTCACTCAATCAATCCACCTCATAGAGGGTCTTCCCCTTTTGCGCTATCCCTCCACCCTCCCAAGCATGATGTCCCTCTCCAAGGACCTGTCCCTCCTTACAACATGTCCAAATTATGTCAGACGAAGCCTCAGAATCCTTGCCTCCAAGGAGCAGCCTGGTCTAACCCTCTCCAGGATGAATCTGTTTGTATTCTTGGCAGCCCATGGTACATTCAATACTCTTCTCCAGCACCACAGCTCAAAGGCATCAATTCTCCTTCTATCCTCCTTGGTCCTTGTCCAACTCTCTGATGCATAACAAGTGATTGCAAAGACCATAGCCTATATCATACGCACCTTAGTCTCCAGGGTGACACCATTGCTTTTCAGTACCCTGGAGATGTCCCTAACAGCAGACTTTCCCATGGCAATACGTAGACTGTGGAAAATCTTGAGTATGGTGCTTCATCTCCAAAAGCAAAAGCCAAACCTGTTTTTGATGAATCAATTCAAGGTGATCCAAAGTGTGCAGAGCAGAACTGCACCATAGGATTTCCAAAAGGGGGACCTTTCAGACGCAGAGGCACCTCTGAGTGGAGTTCAACTGCAAACCTTTCAGTTAATAATTCCGTGTTTAACTGTTTATGCCACCCTCAGATCCCTTGAACATCAATCCAGGCCACTTAAAAAAAATTCTTATTGGTTTGCGTACAAAGCTCATATACATTATGTTTCATACAATTCTTCATTTATATTGTGTTTCATACAACCATTCTCATGCACTGTGTTTTATAAAATAATCACTATTGGATCTTGCCCATCATTACCCTGACTTTTTACCGGGGTCCTTCCTAGTTGCTCCCCCCTCTCCCTCCACCCACCAAACTGTGCAACCCTGTTGTTTTGCCAGTACTCATCCTCACCCCTCTGCTCTGTTAGAAAGGATGTGGAGAGGTGGGAACTCTCATACACTTTTGGTGGGATTGCAAAATGGCACAACCACTCTGGAAGACAGTTTAGCATTTCCTCAAAAACGTGACCATAGAAACTCCATATGACCCAGCTATTCCACTACTAGGAATATACCCTAAAGAAATTAGAACTGAGACACAAGCAGAGATTTGTACACAAGTGTTCACAGCAGCATTATTCACCATTGCAAGAACAAGTGTGGGAATAGCCCAAATGTCCATCCACAAATGAATGGATTGAGAAATTGTGGCATATCCACACAATGGAATACTGTGCAGCACTCAGGAGCAACTATTTAGAAAAGTACTGCATAACTTGGGGCAGGCTGGAGAGCATTATGCTGAGTGAACTAACTCAATCTCATAAGGACAAACACTGCTTAAGACCATTATTGTAAAAATAGAAGAATAACTAGTAAACCATATATGGGAACCCAAGGAGGGAAGTGGTCAGGCCACTTAATAACTAATTAGAAGTAGCTCTTCCCCAACTTTCCGCCAGACATACTGTGAAGGACAGAGAAGAATAAATACAAGTATGTCACCAAGTTTCAGAAAATTTCCTTGAAGTCTTAATTTTAACTATAGAATTTTCCAGTTAGGATATTTGCTTTAATATAAAAATATTTAGGATCACTTCCTGTGTAAAGGAAGGACTTGCCATGTTTGTCTTACCATCTGAATGTCCACCAATACGTAACGTACTGCAACTCCAGGTTGAAACTAACTCCATGGCACCACTACCATGACACTGTAGCTGTGAAAGAGCAAAAGACCGAGGTCTTGTTTGTTCCCTCTTCACCTTCCCCTTTAACATCTAGCATCCTGTCTTGTTTTCAGAAGGGTTTTGTAAGAATCTGTGGGATGAATGAATAAACAAATGGATGAATACATGAATGAGAAATGGACTGCTTGACTGTCTCCACGGCATCTTACACCGACACCTGCCTGGAGAAAGAGGAGCTCTTTGAGGGAAGGGACCACTTAAGGAAAGTTGGTTTTATTGCTCTCACATCCCTCCTGTATGTTCTCAACTAATCCGGCAATCCATTATTTATGTGTCGACTAATTAAGGTTGTGAGTGGCTTGATCCTTGTTTACTTAAGTCTATCCCGGAAGATTGCCAAGATTAAATAAAATTACCTCCAGGCAAGCAAGCCTCTCAGGAGCAGCGCTAGGAGAAAAGAGTGGAAAGAGAGAAGCTGCCCCTGTTCTGGTGGGAGGCCCTGCACCTTGGAAAGCTTCAGCTCCCTCTCTCACTTCATTGCTTGTTCATGCTACATTCCCTACCCAGAGCCTCAGCGGGCCACCCAGGTGCACAGGCATCCAGGAACACATCTACATGCACCAGGGGACACTGCTGTATAATTGCGCTCCCCCACAAAGGCTGCCCCTCCTGTAGTTGTTGCTGCCAATCCCAGTTCGCGTAATAAAGATTCAGATAATCTAGACCAAATAAAACTCAGTGGAGTCTGAAACTAATAGAAAATGATTAGCTCTTCTCAGCCTTTGAATCTACCATTTTATTGTAAAACTCCAAGACCTACTCGTGTTTGGATTGTCTGTGTAAATTTAATGGAGAGAGCAGATTGGCTAGATTGGCAGAGAAAAGTTAATATTTTTTTGAGTGATTAGTTTTGAAACAAATTCTAAATCATTTTCAGAGGGCCACTTATATTTCTTTCTTCTCCCCCCACCCCAACCTTCCTCCTTCCCTCTGAGCCACGTTTTCTTTGACTTAATAGTTAACCCATCGACATCTAATCTATACTCACTGGAGTTACCAGGGCTACTCACCTTCAGGAGAATTGTACATTGGTTCATGCCCACTTTCTTTTTTTTATTTTCTTTTTATATTTTATTATGATTTTTTGTGCGTGTACTGTCAAATTGGATCTGACTGTACAGGAGGAGATTGCCCCTCCTTCTTCAGCAGAGCGTCTGGTGGATTTGAACCTTGAGCCTCTTGGATTGCAGTGCATCTTCTTGCCACTAGGTCACCAGAGCTCCCCGATTCATGCCCACTTTCAAGATGCAAGAGGAGGTCTGTCAATGATGAAGGCCCGGTCCTACGGAAGAGGGAATGAATGTACGGAAAATATGGAAATGTGTGATATTTCTTTCTCACTAGCCAGCAATTATAGATGCATTTTAAAATTCATTCAGATATTTTTTTACTCAACCACACTGAGCAGTGTTTCTAGACCAAAAATGACACTAATCTCTTACACACAGTTCACAGAGTAAAATTTCAAACAACTGAGCAATTAGTTGTTGTTGTTAAGTGCCGTCAAGTCACAGGCGACTCATAGCGACCCTATGAAGGAGAGTCCTCAACGCTTGGGTGTCTCTCATCCTCTCTCCAGGTTCATAGGGTTTCAGGAGGCAAGCTATTACGGAAATGGATGCCACGCCTCCTTCCAAACTGAGCAATTAGCTACTGAATGAGAATACTAAAACAGAAGTAAGCACAGGTTGCTATGAGAATCCAGAGAAGGGGTTTCAGTTGGTTTTAGGGGTTCAAGCCTAGTGAAGGTGAAGTGTGTATGTGTGTGTGTATGAGAGAGAGAGAGAGAGAGAGAGAAACGGAGGTAGAGGAGAGGAAGCAAGGAAGTGTATGAGCAAAAGCATAATAATAACAGTACAAAAAACAGTAGTAATAATACTCTTCCTATATCTATATCCAGCACAGTATAAGGAGCCTTGTATAGTTTATTTAATTCTCGTAAGAACTTTAAATTATCCCAGTTACACATAAAACATAACTGAAGAGAATTGAGTTTAAGAAATTTCCCCAAATCACAGATTATAAAGTTGGAATTTAAACTCAAGCAGAGAGTTCTAGCTTCTTCTTCATCACCTTTATGCCCTCCTGCTCACCACACTCTGACAAGTGTTCTTTATCTGCTAAGCAGTATAGGCACTGAAGGATTTTAAGAAGGAGAGGAACACAGGCAGATTTGCACTTTAAAGGTCAATGTGGCTGCAGAGTAGAAATGGATTGGAAAGTGGTGAGACTGAAGATAAGGGAATAATTAGGGGGTTGAACATTCCATGTGAGAGAATACTGGTGCCTAAACTGAGGCATAAGAAGGAGGGGGTCAAATGTGAGAAACTGTTAAGGTGAAAATTGGAACAGTATCTGAGGTTGTCTGAAAGTGAAGGGTAAGAAGAAGGGCTTCAAAGTCACTGCAAGATCTCAAGCCGGAGTGCGAGGCTAAGTGTGGTACTGACTATGTAGAAAATTCTGGAGATAGAGTTGTTATTGTCGTTATTACGTGCCATCGAGTTGAAATCAACTCATAGGTGACTCTCCAGTGGGTTATCAGAAGCTGTAAACCTCGCAAGAGATTACCCATCTTTCTCCCACAGAGTAGCTGATGGATTTGAACCCTGTGCCTCTGAGTTATTAGCGTAACTCTTTACTCACCAGGCTGGGTAGTGCTAGAGTTAAAGTGGATAAAGGATGCACCTCAAGAGAAGAATAAAGCCCCTCAGGCTTTGGACTTACTGACTCCGAAGTACTATGAACATCTCAATAGAGGTTAGACGTCATTGTATTAAAACAACAACAATACCAACCACAAATCGAGCTCCTTCACACAGAAGCTATAAAATGTTCAAAAAAACAAAACAACAAAACACACTGACCAACAAAACCCAACCATCTAAATAGGATGAGCATTCAGAAATATAAAGTGGAACAGAAAACAAGAAAATAAGGAAACAAACTTTCAAGAAGATTATGATGATTATATCTAATGATATAGAAAAGTCCATAAAAAGAGGTGCTAAATAATGTCCCCCTACCTCTGATTTAATCTTCAGTGAACTTTGGCGAAACTGTTTTGCAACCATGGAGTAAGGGAAGGAGACGAGATAATCCAGCTCCCAATGGAAGGAGTAAGTAAGATGTTAGATAAGGTATGGCAGATTGATCTTTCAAGTAAATAGTCTAAGAAAGAAAAGAAAACTAAGGGACCTAGGATCAATGGTTATATTGTTGTTGTTATGTGCCGTCGAGTCACCTGCGACTCATAGCGACCCTATGTACAGAGGTGAGCTCTGGTGGCCTAGTGGCAAGGAGCTGCAACTACAATCCCAGAGGCGCAAGGTTCGAATCCACCAGATGCTCTGCTGGGGAAGGAGGGATAATCTCCTCCTGTACCAGTCAGATCTGATTTGACGGTACACACACACACACACAAATGTAGGATCAATGGAGAGTTGTTTAAAAAGATAGTATCTCAGTCGGCGGCCCTGGCCGGGGACGGTGTGAGAGCGGTAAGATGGCGGCGGCGGTGGTGGTAGAGTTCCAGAGAGCCCAGTCTCTACTCAGCACCGACTGGGAGGCTTCCATCGACATCCTCCACTCCATCGTGAAGCGTGACATTCAAGAAAATGATGAGGAGGCAGTACAGGTCAAAGAGCAGAGTATCCTGGAACTGGGGTCTCTCCTGGCCAAGACTGGACCAGCTGCAGAGCTTGGAGGACTCCTGAAGTATGTACCACCCTTCTTGAATTCCATCAGCAAGGGTAAAGCAGCCCGACTGGTCCAGTCTCTTCTTGATCTGTTTCTTGAAATGGAAGCAGCTACAGGTCAAGAGGTCGAGTTGTGTTTAGAGTGCCATTGAGTGGGCCAAATCAGAGAAAAGAACTTTCTTACGCCAAGCTTTGGAGGCAAGACTAGTGTCTTTGTACTTTGATAGCAAGAGGTACCAGGAAGCATTGCATTTGGGTTCTCAGTTGCTGCGGGAGTTAAAAAAGATGGATGACAAAGCCCTCCTAGTGGAAGTACAGCTTTTAGAAAGCAAAACCTACCATGCCTTGAGCAACCTGCCGAAAGCCCGAGCTGCCTTAACCTCTGCTCGAACCACAGCAAATGCCATCTACTGCCCCCCTAAATTGCAGGCCACCTTGGACATGCAGTCAGGTATTATCCATGCAGCAGAGAAGAAGGACTGGAAAACTGCGTACTCATATTTCTATGAGGCATTTGAGGGTTATGACTACTGATAGTCCCAAGGCCATCACATCTCTGAAGTACATGTTGCTGTGCAAAATCATGCTCGACACCCCAGAAGATGTCCAGGCTTTGGTGAGCGGGAAGCTTGCACTTCGGTATGCTGGGAGGCAGACAGAAGCATTCAAATGTGTGGCTCCGGCTAGCAAGAACAGATCACTGGCAGATTTTGAAAAGGCCCTGACAGATTACCGGGCTGAGCTCCGCTACGACCCGATCATCAGCACGCACCTGGCCAAGCTGTATGACAACTTACTGGAACAGGACCTGATCCGAGTCATTGAGCCTTTTTCCCGAGTACAGATCGAACACATATCTAGCCTCATCAAACTCTCCAAGGCCGACGTGGAAAGGAAATTATCACAGATGATTCTTGACAAGAAATTTCATGAGATCTTGGACCAGGGGGAGGGCGTCCTTATTATTTTTGATGAACCCCCAGTAGATAAAACTTACGAAGCTGCTCTGGAAACAATTCAGAACATGAGCAAAGTAGTGGATTCCCTGTACAACAAAGCCAAGAAGCTGACATAGTCGACTGGCCGAAGGTCCCGCCGCCACCGTAGCACCTGGACGGCTCCGCTGTGACCTGTGAAAGAATGGGACGAGGCCAGCAGCTAGTGTCCACTGCGGCCACACAAGAAACAGTGTGGCCCTCAGCCCCCGGGGGCCTGCTGTGCATGTGGCTTTTTTAACACAGTAACTAGAATAGACGCCAGTGTTTTAATTGCCCCTCTTCTCTGCTCTTTTCTCTCTCCCTTCTGTCAACCAGGAGCCCATTCCATGTCTCTCCCCTCCCCAACCCTGCCCCTCCAGAGGAGTCGGGCTGTCTGAAACCCAACGGCCTCTCTCCCCGTCCCACTCCTCTTGCTGTCAGATGGATTGACTCCTTTTTTTAAACAGTGAACATCGGAAATGAGACTGTGGGGTGTGGTTTTTGTTTTGTTTTTAATTTTCCTTGTTGGGTATTTGAGCAACCTCATATCCCCCCTCCCAGGGAGCTTCTTTATTTACCTCTTTAAAATCACACGGACGCGAGGGAGACCACTGTACCGCAGCACGCTTTGTTTATGATGAGGTGGCACAGCCAGGCTTTAATGCCATCGGGCAGGGTAGCTTCTGCACCTTCATTGTACTCAACTCTATTTTCTTCTTCCTCTCTCTCATCTCCTGTCTTTCTCTTCTCCCCTTCTTCCTGTCTCCTCCTTGCTGGCTTCCTTTTCTCAATTTATCCTTCCAGGTTTTCTTAAGAAATTTATATTTTGTAAAAGGATTTTGTTGTACCAGGTTTTGCATCCTCACCAAATCTGACCGGCTTTTATTTTCCTTTCTAAAATCAGGTCTTTGTTCTCAACATCTTCTCTCCCCATCATGTCCAGTCACTGCTTTGGTTTTGGCACCATCAATATCAAATGTACAAACGGTTCTTGCTAACCAACACTAGGTATATCTGATGTTCAGATGAGTTCCAATAAAAATAATTTTTTTTCAAAAAAAAAAAAGAGAGTATCTCAGACATTTCATAGGAAGAAGAGGCAAGTAAAATGAAACAGGTGAGTAGGAGAGAGAAGGAATAACAGGGTCTGAGACAGAATTAAGGAGAAAGAGTTGGGAGTGTGGTGAGAGGTGGACTTTGAATAAGAAGAAAGATTCTTCTTCTGATAATGAGAATGGACTGGGAGAGAGACTATGTCCTTGTGTTCTATTGACTCAGAGAACCCTTATATGACAGTGTAGACCAGCCACAACATTTCCTAGGCGATAATTTTTTTATCCTTTCTCTCATTGAAACACTGGTACATTTTGGTTAGCAGTAGAACTCTTAAGGATTGCACTGTTGAGTGGATTGTGTATCTGGGAGACAATGTTCTATTACTTCCATTTTGTCATTTTCCTAATGAAGTAATGGATGAAAACTTCTTTCTAGAGCATGAAAATAGAGTTTTGCAAGGATGCTTTAAAAGCTAGGAAGCGTGCTGGAATTGAGGATAAGGGAGAGAAAGTGTCTGATGCTAACATAGTTGGAAAATTGTTGTTGTTGTTATGTACTTGAGTCACTTGTAACTCATAGCAACCCTATGTACAACAGCTCTGAAACCTACTCTATCCTGTGCCAACTTCATTGTCACTGACACATCTACTCTCATTATCCCAGTCACTGTATCAATCCATCTCATTGATGGTCTCCCTCTTTTTCTCCATCCCTCCACCCTTCCAAGGACGACGACCCTCTGCAAGGACTGGTCCCGTCCTTGCAGCATGTCCAGGGTATGTCAGACAAAGCCTCAGAATCCTTGCCTCCAAGGAGGAGACTGGCTTCACCCTCTCTAGGATAAACCTGTATATGGTATATTCAACACTCTTCTCCAGCATCACAACTCTAAGACATCAATTAATTCTCTTTCAATCATTCTTAGTCATTGTCCATCTCTATGATGCATAGCAAGCAATTGTGAAGACTATGGCTTGGATCAGGTGCACCTTAGTCTCCAGACTGTCATTGTTTCTTTTCAATACTCTGGAGAGGTCCCTGACAGCCAACTTTTCCAATGCAATTAATCTCTTTATTTCCTGGCTGCTGGTGCCAAGAGTGTTGCTTGTGGAGGCAAGCAAACTAAAGCTGTTAACAATCTCAATCTCTTCACCAGCCATCATGATGCAGCCAATTGGCCCAGTGTTGAGAATCCTTCTTTTCTTAATGTTGTGCTTCAATCCATATTGAAGGCTGTAGTCCTTGACCTGCAACAAGCACTTCAGGTCCTTCTCAGTTTCAGCAAGTAAGGTTGTGTCATTTGTATAATGCAGATCGTTGATGAGTCTTCCTCCAATTTTGATGCCACATTCTTCCCCCTATAGCCCAGTCTCCCAGATGATCTGTTCTGCAGACTGTACAACAAGTTAAGGTTACTGCATGGTTATGGGATCTTCCCTTGAAATTATCAAGAATTCCTGTATAGTGGCAAAGACAATAGGTTAATTTTTGCTAGGTGTGTGGAGTGGAAGAAAAATAGTTTCTGAAATATAACAAAACCAAGGTCATTGTTGTTTCTGTGTATCATTGAGTTGGAACTAACCCACAGCTGACCCTCCAGGTAGTTTGTAGAGGCAATAAATCATGTGAGAGGAGGTTTCCCATTTTTCTCCCACAAAGCCACTGGTAGATTTGAACCATATACATTTGGGTTGGCAGTGCAATTCCTTACCACTAAGCCACCAGGGCAAATTATAGCTGAATTTTGAGCTCTGGTGGCCTAGTGGCATTAAGCTGTGTTATAATCTCGAGGGTATGTGGTTCAAATCCACCAGCTGCTCCATGGGAGAAAGATGAGCAAACTCCTCCTGTTTGATTAAGTGCCTCTGAAAACCCACTGGAGTGTCAGCATGCCAAGTTTCTAGCATGTTGTTGTGATTATGTGCCAATGAGTTGGGACCAACTTGTTGCTGACCCTCCAGCGGGTTTTCAGAGGCAGTGAATCACTGCATAATAAATCTTCAATAATTGCTGGTTATTGCTAATAGTGAATTTATGATGGCACTGCCATTGCAAACTGGAAGCCCTTTTGTTTAAAACCATCAGGGCTTCCATGGGAGAAAGAGCTGGTGGTCGACTTCCATAAATGTTATACCTTAGAAACTCTACACAGTAGTTCTACTCTGTTCCATTGAGTTGCTATGAATTGTCATTGAATTGGTGACAACATGTTTGGTTTTCAGTTTTGTTTAATAGTAATCTGTTGATAAACTTGAGGTCACTTGCTAGCTTAAACCATAAAATTTAACATTTTTCTTCTTCAGCAGAAAAGTAGACACAAAAGCTAATATTTCACTTAAAACTCAAACTCATTGTCATTTAGTCAGAGCCAATTCATAACTGTTGAGTCAGAACTAAACATTTGACTCAGCGGTTCTTCAGAGGCTATAAACTGTGTGAGAAGAAACTGTCCATCTTTCTCACTGAGGAGCAGCTGGTGTATTTAAACTGCCAACCTTTGTGTTAGCAGCACAACTACCTATGCACTAGGTCATGAGAACTCCCTAGCATTTTAAGAGGAAAGTTTGAAATGAAATCCTAAAGATTTTCTGCAGGACAGACTATAAAATTCCCACAAAGATTCAAAGAAGAGGATAGTGCCTGGGATAAAATTAGGATGCAGATGGGTCTCTATGTGTCTAAGTTGGGTTTGATGTTGTCCTTCCTTGAAGCAGGGAAACCATCCCAACTCCCAGGATAGAACTTTTCTGCTCTGAGTGGCAAAAAGAGATGTCATTCCATGATGCTAAATCCTACCTAGCCATCAGGGAGGGCTACCTCAGGTGCAGCAGTGAGAATGATTTTGAGCAGGTTTATTTGTCTTCTCTAATCCATCCAATCCACCAAAGGCAGCATGTCTCTGGTGGTTTTAATCCACCACCAGCTCTGCAGGAGAAAGGGGTGCCATCTCCTCGCATATGAATTACAGCCTCTGCAAACCCAGTGGAGGCACAGCTAGAAGTTAGTTTTGACTTGACAGCAATGAGAGTTTCAATTTTCTTTCAGTTTTTATTTTGCCTGAGCTCCTTACTCTGTAAATGAGAAAAAAGAAGTCCAAAGGAACAAAATACCTTGACCAGCTATTTCATAGCAAACTCAGACTATAAGGCAGGCTTCCCAGGTCACAGCTCAGAATACCATCCTGTGCACCATGGTGCTGTTTCCAAAACACATCCACACAAAGCACACAGCACATCAATGATTGCTAAGAGCCTGAAAACTGTAGGGAAGAACACAAAACAGCAGATTTATGAATCGAGGCCCTGCTTTCACTTTCCGGCACAGGGGAATCATCATTTAGCATAAATAAGCCAGAGCATAACCTAGAGTAATCCTGGGCAAAAACAAAGTGTTTAGGGAGCCCAGGGCCCTGCTGTGATATTCTAAGTGTGTGGTTTAAGCCTATTTGAAGCATGGAAAGGCCTAAGGGCCTACAAATGGGCACTGATAGCTTTAAGGCGAGGCTATTTTCATTGGAACAACGTTGTTTGGCACCTAACTCGTATCAAGCACCCAGGGTGGTCGGCCCAATTATAGAATTAACATTGCTCATATCTGCTCAGCCAAATAGAAAGTAACTACTCTATAAAGGGGCTAGGCATCCAAAATTAAACAGGGGAGGGAGAGCCCACTAATTGCTCTCATTTTTTGCCCAGCAGCATGGTGCCTGTCTCAGAATCTCCAAAGCAGATGGAAGGAAGGTAGGGGTGGGGAAAGGATAGGGAAATAACTTCACTTCATCACAGACCTCCTCCCAAACTTATCTTTTTCCCCTCTCCTCTTTTTCCTCTGATTCCTAGTTCCTGTCTTTCTGTCTATTGATGTTTTAAGTTTTTTCCACCACCATCCTTCCCCTGGAACTGGCCCACAAATAGGGTCCATTTGATGAAATAAGAAACCATCAGTGTCAGAGAAATCCAACTTTGAATCATCATTTCACTAATGCAAGCTGTGTGACCCTGGACATGTTGTTTAACCTCTCTGAGTGACAGTCTGCTGCTATCTCAAAATAGAAGCTAATGTGTCATGCTTACTTTGTAGCCTCCACTTTGGAAGGAGGAATAGATGGCAAATGTTAGATGTGATAGCAGGCCGTTTCTTGTTCATGGTATGCAAAAATAAAATGTCAGCTGGAGTCAACTGTTCCTTGGAGATTCAAATGCAATTGGCCTGTGTTCTCACCACTCAGAGATACCCAAATCCTTCTAGACTCACTTTAAGGAGGTATTTATACTTATTCTTTTTGCTTTTAGCTTTGGGGTTCTTGTTTTCTCAGAATGAGTTCAGTTTGGGCTCATTTTATTGTCAAAAGCCTATCCCTTCCGCACTCCATGCAATTTACCAATAGCTACCATTTGATTCCTTCATTCTCCCAAATATTCCTCATCCTCCATTACTCATGGAGATATCAGGCTTTTAAATGAAATGGCAGGAAACAGAAATAATTTGCACCATTGTATCCCCAGTAATCTTAATTGGTTGTTATTGATGGTTGTTGTTATTAGCTTCCGGGAAGTCAGTGCCTGCCTCATGGCAACCCCATGCCAAGGAAATAAAATAGTGCATGGAGGTCCTGCACCATCCCCAAGACTGGCTTTTGATTAGAGCACTGTGATCCAGGCTTTCTTGGCTGGTTCTCAGTAGATCACCATTCCTTTCTTCCTAGTCTCGTAGCTCCAGTGAGAACTAGCAAGCATCCTAGCAATATGCAAGCCTCCCCTGATAGAGGAATGGGGGCAGCACATGAGTAAACTGTCTGGGAAGCTAACCCAAGGCTCCTTTGTAGAAAGCAAGAGTTTTTCTACTGAACCACCAAAGCCCCTCACCCGTTCTGATAGATTCCTTCTATCTCTAAGCATTCAGCACTCATCACTCTGCCCGGAATTTCCTCTCTACCTTCACTGCAAATTTCAGCTTGCTGCACCCTGGTTTTTTCTACTGTCTCCTTTCCTTTTTCATTATATTTCCTCTTCTCTCTCTTCTCCTCCCAGTGCACAAATTCCTATCACTTTCTTATGCAGAGCAAGTTCGGTTATTTCCTCATTTTTTCCATGTCTTTCTAGACGAGACTTGTGGCTTCATCTTTCGCATTCAGACACCCTGCCAAAGTGTTTTCCTAAACAACAGCAGTCTTGTCCCTAAAGAGAATCTGATGCCACCTGCTAATACAACAATTATTTTCTCCCCATCTCATATACCCTCAATCAATAAATCAATCCTCCCTCATACTAAAGCAGATTTTTTTTTAAATCAGGCCACCACCACACAGTCTTGTTTTTTCATCGCCAGGAAGCCTTTTGAAAGGATCACGACCCTTCCCCTCCTGTGCTGCTCAGTTTTAGTTACTACCCAGTAAGCTCTTCCCACCACTTTCAAGGATCCTGCTCTCCAACAAGTCAGACCTGACCCTGATTCTCTGTAATGGTGGACAATGATGATAGAAAACTCCTGGGGGGCAAAAAAATGCTCTCTTCTCTTGACGATTCCTTCTTGGTCCTTTCTTGAGATGCTCCTCTATACACCTTGAACTTGAACTTTGTGTCCTCTGTGTTCCCATCAGTAATACTCCTTGCTTCTCACCCTCTATGGCCATGCCAGCTAATCTTCTACAGTGCAATTGCTTGGGCTCCTAAGAGGCTGGCAAGGCCCGGATGATTCACCTCCTGACTGAAGGAGGAGCAGGAACTTCCAGCTATGCTGATTGTTTCTCCCCTCCCACTTGCCAGCCCTGCTCCTCCTCTGGCATTCCCACACTCTCGTGGCAGCTATTGATTCATTCAGTAAACATTTATGGGGCTTTTGTCTCTAAATAATCTCATTCATTCCCATCGTTTTCAATAGCATCATATCTAACAATGCCAAAATTTTAGACCTCAGCCCAAGTATACCCTCTCAGCTCCAGACTCACATCCTGCTGCCTACTCAACTTCTTCTCTTATTTGTCTTACAAAAGTCTCAAATATGATATAGCTGGAATTTTTGCCTTCTCAGCATGAGGATTTTTCATTGCCACATTGAATTCACAGGAGTAGATAGCACCTTCAACCACTAGATCTACCCACACCAAAATCATGGATGTCATTCATCTACACTCCTCCTTTTAACTCTCCTGAATGTTGCTCTCTATGAGGTAGTTTATGAGGTAGTTACCCCTGAGTTATCAGTGACTCCTGATGACCTCATAAACACAGAAAAAAATTCCAATTCATTCTGTCCCATTGTCAAGGTCATTGGTATACTAAAATCATTGTTGCATGCACTATAAATTTTTAGTATCTTCTACACCCTTCATATCAGCCTTGAACTCAGGAGATGTATTGCATTGGGAAAGTCCATTTTCAGGGACCTCTCAAGAGTTCTGAAGAGCAATGATGCCAGTTTGAGGACTAAGGTGTGCCTAATTCACGGCATGGTCTCCTCAATCACCTGCTATGCATTGGAGAGGTGGGCAATGAGAAAGAATGACAGATTGATGCCTTTGAATTGTGGTGCTAGAGAAGAGTACTGAATATCCCATGGACTGCCAAGGAAATAGATATGTCTTGGAAAGTGTGCAGTCGGAGTGCTCCCTGGAGGTGAAACTTCATTTTTTTCATACTTTGGACATGTAGCTAGGTGAGGCTCTTCATTGGAGAGGAACAGCATGCTTGGAAAGATCATGCCAGAGTCCTTGAAAAAAGAAGACACTTGAGATCCTTCTTCTCTATGAGATGGATTGACAAAGTGGACTTCAGCAATGGGCTTGAGTGTTTCAAAGTTGGTGAGGATGGCACAAGACAGGACAGAGTACAGGTTGGAGGCTTATAGGAAATCTATGAGTTGTACTTAGCTTGATGGTACCTAACAACAACAGAAGAGGGAGCTCTGGAGGCACAAGTCTGTGGGGAGTTGGGCTACTAACCCCAAAAGCCATACCTCTGATAGTTTGAATCCACTAGAAGTTCTGTGGTAGAAAAGATGAGCAAGTCTCCTCCCACGCAATTTACAGCCCCAGTAACCCGATGAAGGGCCAGTTATGAGTTGCTTCTAACTTGAAAGCAGTCAGTCTTTTGGGTTTTCGATGTATAAGGCCAGTTCTCTAGAACCATATGGGACAATATTTTGTTGTGCTCCATAGAGATTATATTTGGCACTGCTTCCAGCATCATGGAAACAGATAAGTCACCACAGTATGACAAACTGACAGGTGGTGGCCTCACCTACATAATGCAGGCCATTAGCAAATCCCATGATTTCTTATTCCTAAATACACCCAATATCCATCTTTGTATCTCCATATTTACTTCGACTTCTATGATTTAAAGGATAATTACATTCTCCCCCTTACATGGCAGCCTTCCAGAACAATCTTTTAGAAATGTAAACAAGATCATGTTATTGTCCTTAAAGTCTGCCAGTGGCTTCCTATTCTTTCAGGATAAAATCCAAATGCTTTATCATGTCTTATAAACACTGGTATCTCTTTGAACTGCTTTCATTTCAGGATCCACCTGTAACAATTAGACTTCTTTTAGCTTCTTCAAATAAGGAACAAGGAAAGGTCTTTCTAATCCTGAAGTCTTTTTATTTTCTTTTGTATTCTGGCTCTTACACTCTTTTGCAGTTTGGCTTCCTGTGCCCTTCAGGCTTCAGCTTAAGTTTCAAGTCCTCCTTTACAATGTTATCTGACTGTGTATCTCCTCCTCTACCATTACCCTCTGTAACTTCAGCCTGTGCCATCCCTTCACAACATTTAATCACTTTTTTGGATTTTTCATCTTTGCTTATTTGTTGTCTGTTTCTTTCATGAGGTAGAGACTGTGTCTATTTTGTTCACTACTGAATTCCTAACTCTGACAACACTATCTGGCATGGAGTAAATGCTAAAAAAAGATGTGAAGAATGAAAGAATGGGTGGAAAAACGAATGAGTCCTTAGTATGCAGGGGATGTTGTGTTAGGCACTGTACTTGCTCTCAAAAAATGAACTTTCCAATAGAATAGAAGCTCATGATGGTAATGTAGAGTTGATTCTGCTGTGAGGAGCAATGTCAAGACAATATACAAATGCAGAAGAGCAACCAGCCATGCCTAAAGGATCTGTGAAAGATTTACAAGGAGATCGCAAATAATTAGGGTGGGTTCAAATTATGATAGGAGTCTAATAGATTTTCATTTATTTTGGAGTTGATTAAATTAGACTTGAATTTATTCTTGACTTTTAATTTGTAGGCAATTCAGATAACCTTTTCATGCTGGAGATACAAGCCAGAAGTTTGAGTATCAATGTAAAGTGTACCCCAGTATTGATAGCAAAAATCATTTTCTGCTGGTATGTAAAATGCATTTTTCCTCCATCACCCTTCAAAATCTCAACTCATTGCTGTCAAGTTGGAACCAACCCATAGCTGACCCTCTAGCACATTTTTAGAGACTGTAAATCTTGCAAGAGAAGACTGTCCATGTTTCCCCAGAGGAGCAGGAGGTGGATTGGAACAGCCAAAATGGGGCCACCTATTTAGGTTAGCCTCAGGTTATAAAAATTTCATTGCAACATTAGTCACAATAGTCAAAAGATGAGTTATGAGAAGTTTCCAGCTGATGTGCGATCAACTTCGGACTTCTCAGCCACTACTACATGTAAACTATCTCCTTTGCATTAATCTCTCTACATACTTGTAGTTGTTTTGTGCTAACAGCGACCCTAGGAACAATAGCTCTGAACTCTGCTCTATCTGGAGCCAACCTCACTGTCTCTGACACTCCTTCCCTCATTATTCCAGTTACTGTGTCAATCCACCTCATCTAGAATCTTCCTTTCCTGTACTGTCCCTTCACCCTTCCAAGCATGGTATCATTCTCTAAATGGTCCCTCCTGGCTATATGCCCTAAGTATGTGAGAAAGCCTCAAAATCCTTGCCTTGAAGAGACAGCTTTGTTCCACCCTCTCCAAGACAGACCTATAAGTTCTCTTGGCGGTCCATAGTATGTTCAATACTCTTCTCCAGCACCACAGCTCAAAGGACTCAGTTTTTCTGTCATCCTTAGTCATCGCCCAGCTCTCTGCTGCATAGCAAGTAATTGTAAAAACTATGAACTGGATCAGGTGCACCTTACTCTCTAGACTGACTTCCTTGTTTTTCAGCATTCTGGAGAGGTCCCTGACAGCAAATTTCTCCATGCAATTAATCTTTCATTTCCTAACTGCTGGTGCCAAGAGTGTTGATTGTGGAACCAAGCAAGCTGAAGCTGTTAACAATCTCAATCTTTTCTCCATCTATCATGATGCTGCCAATTGGCCCTATGGTGAGAATTTTCATTTTCCTGATGTTGAGCTTCAATCCGTATTTCACGCTACAGTGCTTGACCCTCTGTAGCAAATGCTTCAGTTTCAGCAAGTTGTTTTATCTGCATAATGCAGTTTCCTTTTTTAAAAATTTTTATTATTTTATACATTCATTAAATACATAAATATTTTTTTTAATTTAGGTTATTTTTCATTTCAATGAACATCTACAGAGATTTTGGGATTCCATTCATTCATTGTTGCACCCTTCTCCCCGCACAAACCCCTCCCCCCTCCCCCCCCCATTTGCTCCTCTCCTTGAAAAGCAAAAGGAAAACTCATTGGTACACAATCCCCCCTCCGCACCTCCCCAAACCCCACCCCCTACCCCCAAATATAATCTAATCTGCAACCCTCATATAATGCAGTTTCTTAATGAGTCTTCCTCCAATTATCCTTCCTCATAAAGTCCAGCCTCTCAAATCATCTGTTCTGCATTCAGATTGAAAAGATATGGAGACCAGACACATCCCTGACACACTCATTTTCTGATTTAGAACCATGCAGTGTTTCTCTGCTCTGCTCTGAAAACTGCTTCCTAGTTCAAGTATAGATATCACATGCACACAGTCAGATGTTCTGGGATTTCCATTCTTCTCAAGGTTAGGCACAATTTGTTTTGATCCACACAGTAAAATGCCTTTGCATAGTCAATGAAACACAGATAGACATTCCTCTGATTCTCTCTACTTTCAGCCAAGATCCATCTGACATTGGCAATGATGTCTCTAGTGGCACAGCCTCTTCTAAACCCAGCTTATATTTCTAGTAATTCTCTGTCAATATACTATTCCAGTCACTTTTGGATAATCTTCAGCTGGATTTTGCTTGCATGTGATATTAGTTAATGTTGTTGTTGTTGTTGATATGTGTTGTCGAGTCACTGGTGACTCATAGTGACCCTATCTATGTACCACAGCCCTAAACCCTGCTCTGTCCTGTGCCAATCTTACTGTCTTTGACAATAACACCTACCCGTACTACCCCAATCGCTGAATCAAACCATCTTATCAAGGGTCGCTCTCTCTTGTACTGCCCCTCCACCCTCCCAAGCATGATGTCCTTCTCCAAGGACTGGTCTCATCTTGCAACATATTCAAAGTATGTCAGACAAAGCTTCAGAATCCTTGCCTCCAAGGAGCAATCTGGTCTCACCTTCTGTAGGACGAATCTATTTGTTCTCCTAGCAGACCATGATATATTCAATATTCTTCCCCAGTACCATAGCTCAAAGATATAAATTCTCATTATCCAGCTTCCTGATGCATAACAAGTAATTGCAAAGATTATGGCCTGTATCAGGTGCACCTTAGTTTCCAGACTGACATCATTGCTCTTCAGTAATCTGGAGAGGTCTCTGACAGTAGACTTTCCCAATGCAATTTGTCTTTTAATTTCCTGGTTGCTTGGACCAAGACTGTTGATTGTGGAGCCAAGCAAACTAAAGCTGTTAATAATCTCAATCTAATTTCCACACTCTGTTGAATCACTTTTTGGGGATAGGAATAAATATGGATCTCTTCCAGTCCTTTGGCCAGGTGGTGGTCCTCCAGATTTCTTGGCACAGTCTAGTGAGCTCATCCAGGGCAGCATCTGTTTGTGGAAATATGTCAATTGGTATTCCATCTTTTACTGGGCCCTTATTTTATGTTAATTCCTTCAGAGTAGCTTGAAGTTCGCCTTCATCATCATTGTCTCTTGAACCTAATGTGTTTCATCAAATTCTTCTGTCACCCAATTCTTTTTGCTACAGTGACTCTGTATACTCAATGCATCTTCTTTTTATAGTTATATTTATATATTTATATAAGGAGATTTGGTGACTGAATGGTAAGGAGTTGTTCTGTCAAACCCAAGGAGCGTGGTTCTAATCCACCAGCTGTTCCAAGGGAAAAAGATGGATAATCTTCTTCCATGCAATTTGTAGCCTCTGAAAACCTGTTGGAGCATCAGCTGTGAGTTGGGTTCAACTCAATGGCATATAACAACAGTATATCTTTATATAGATATGTATGTGTATATATGTATATATTATATACATGTATGTATGCATGTATGTGCATGTGTGAGTGTATGCATACTTTACTATTTTGTGTCTCTATATAGGTCATTATGAGATGCAAGTGACTTAATGGCACATAACAACAACAACTTAGAACCTAAGCCACTAGGGGTAAGAAATAGAGGAAAAGATAGACATTGTTTAGGGGAAATTGAGCTTCTGTTAAGGGTGATGGAAATATTTGGAAATAGTGGTGGTAGTTGCAAAATGACCACTGGATTACACATATAAAACAATATTAAAATGATAAAAAAAAATTTGGTCCTGACCAGATATTTGTCACTATGAAGAATACGTCCAAAGTAAGTGCCATCCTAACTTCTAAAGAGCATTCTGACAATACTTTTTCCAAGTCAGATTTATTTCTTCTTCTGAAAGTCTGTGGTATATTCAATATTCTTCACCAACCCTATAATGTAAACACCTCAATTCTTCCTTGATCTTCTTTATTTATTCATTTCCTTGTCTTGGCATGCATACGAGGCCAGTGGAATTACCATGACTAGGGGAAGACACATCTTAGTCCTTAAGGTGATGACTTTGCTTTTCAATATTTTGTTTTGTTACTAGCCATTGAGTCAATTATGACTTAGAATGACTCTATGAATAACAGATTTGAACCTTGACTTATACTGTGCTATATTCATCATCTCTGATCCACTGGAGTCCATTATTAGAGTCACTGTATCAATCCATCTCATTGAAGGGTCTTCCTCTTTTTCACAGACCCTCCATCTTTACAAGCACAATGGCCTTTCCAAGGACCATGCCCCTCCTACAAGAGTGACCAAATGTAGCAAGAAGCTTCACCATCCTTGCCTCCAAGGAGCACTCTGGCTGAACCTTGTACAATATATATGTTCATTTGGCAGTCCATTCCATATTCAAAACTCTTCTCCAACAGTGCAACTCAAAGGCATCCATTTTCTGTCGTACTTAGTCACTGTCTGATTTTCAGATGCATAACAAGTAATTGAGATGTCTTTTCAGTGTATTTGTTCAATTTAATACATCATTTAATTTATTGGCTGTTGCATCTATAAACATTGATTATGGATCCAAGTAAAATTAAATCCGTGACAATTTCAGTATTTTCTCCATTTATCATGATGTTCCTTTCTGGGTAAATTGTGAGAAATTTTGTTTTCTTTATATGGATATGTAATCCATACTGAAGTCTTTGATCTTCATCAGTAAGTGTCCAAGTTCTCTTTACTTTCAGCAAGCTACGTTATCGGCATGCCTTAGGTCACTAATGAGTCTTCCTCCAATCTTGATGCTGTATTTTTCATATAGTGCAGCTTCTTGGACTATTTTCTTAGCATACAGATTGAATTAATATGGTGAGAGAGCTGTACACTTTTCTCTATTTTAAACCACATAGCATTTCCTTATTCTGTTCATAACACTGTCCGTTGCTCTACGTACAGGCTACTCACAAACACAATTAAATGGTGTGGAATTCTCACTTTTCTCCAGGCTATCCGTAATGTATTATGATCCATGCAATTGAAACTCCTTTGCATCATAGTCAATAAAACCCAGGTAAACGTCTTGCTGGTATTCTCTGCTTTACGAGGAGAGCCATCTATATCAGCAATGACATCCTTTATTCCACATCCTCTTCTGAATCTTGAAATTTTGTCAGTTCTCTCTGTTTATTGCTGTTGTTGTTGAAGGCCTTCAAGTTGAGCACAACTCATAGAGACCCTATCAACAAAAGGTCTGAAGTCCCTCTACAACTATTGACATTTATCAAACTTCATAGAGTTTCCCAGAGGCATGTTGTTTAGGAAGTGGGTGCCACTCCTGCTTCCAAACCTGTCATAGAATGTTATATGTTGAGTTGCCCGCGATGCACAGTGACCCTATTGTACGGCAGCTCCGACCTCTTCCCTGTCGTGAGCCAGTCCCACTAATTCTGACACACTAACCTCCGTAGCCCCATTTGCTGTATCAGTCCATCTCATCCTGAGACTCCCACTCCTGTGCTGTCCATCTACACTTCTGAGCATGATGTCCTTCTCCAAAGACCCATCTCTCCTGGTCAGGTGCCCAAATCTTACTAAAATTTTACTTGCATGTAACGCTGATACTTCTTGTTGTTATTATGTGCCATTGAGTGTAAGTCAATTGAAGGCTACTCTTCAAACAGCACGTCTGATCTTTGTCTCATCTTGCAGCATCTCTGATGTGCTTGAGCCTGTTGTTACAATAGCTATTCCAGCCCATCTTGCTAAGAGTCTTCCTCTTTTTCTCTGATCTTCCTTCTTACAAAGCATAATGTCTTTTCCCAATGACTGACCCTTCTAACAACATGCGCAAAGTTTATAAATGAAGTTCCACTACCCTTGCCTCAAAGGAACAGCCTGATTGCACTTGTTCTTTTGACAGTCCATGAAATATTCAGTATTCTTTGCCAACACCACAATTCATAGACACTATTATTTTATTGTCTTTATTAACTGTTCAACTTTCAGGCTTATAAGAAGCAATCGAAACACCATGGCTTGGATCAAGTGCACTTCAGTCTTTAAACTATCATTTATACTCTTTAGTTCTTTAAGAGGTCCTGACAGCATCTTTTCCCAATGCAAAATGTCTTCACTTTTTGGTTGATCAATTCTTTTCCGTAAAGTGACTTTGTATATTGCTTGCATCTTCTTTTGATGTTTCCTTCATTGTTTAGATTGTTTGCTTTGGATTTTTGTTTGTTTGTTTGTTTGTTTACCTGTCAAATCCTGTATTCAGGATCCAGTGTTCAACTTGAACCTTGAATGTCTTTCTTCAGTTATTGCAGCTTCAAAAATGGCAAGTATGTTCTCTTTAGATTTTCTAACTACAAGTCTTTGCATATTTCATGGTAATATTTTCTCAGTCATTTCAGGCTCCTCTTTCAAATCTTTAGTTCAACTCATTTAATCATCTCTTCCATTCACTTTAGCTATTGATTACTTCTGTTCACATTCAAGAGCAAATTTCAGAGTACTTCTTATATTCATTTTGATTTTTGTCTTCTTTTTCTACATTTTTAATGATCATTTGCGTTCTTCATGTGTGATGTCATCCCACAACTCACATGGTCTTTAGTCATTCTTAGTTTTGAATGATTCAAATCTATTCTTGAGATGGTGTGTAAATTCAAGTAGAATGTACTCAAGGTCAAATCTCTTAGGCTTTTTAAAAAATTGAGATCTTAATGAAAGTTTATAGAGACTGGATTTCCATTCATTGATTGTTGCACATTTTCCTCCATGCCCACCTCTCCCCAGTTCACTTTTCACTCTGAAAAGAAAAAAAAAATCTTTCATTGTGTACAATTTCCACCTCTCCTCGTTCACGTTACTATGCAGCTTTTATTCTGGACTCTTGTCATGAAAATAATATCTAATCATATATTCCTTTTAAACAGTTCTCTCCCTCATCTGTTTCAATGCAATGCGCCCTATTTATCCCCCCTTTTCTTAGTTTCCTCCCAACCCCTATGCCAGTCCTGTTTTAACAGTGGCATTATGCAGTATTTGTCCTTTTGTGATGGAGATATTTCACTCAGTATAATGTCCTCCAGGGTCACCCTTGTTGTATAATATTTCATGAGTTCCTTGTTTTTCAATGCAGCATAGTATTCCATTGTGTGAATATACCACAGCTTCTCTAGCCATTCTTTTGTTGATAGACAACTGGGTTGTTTCCAACTCTTTGCTTTTGTAAACAAAGCAGCAAGAAACATGGGTGTGCATGTATCTGCTTGAATGGCAGTTCTGGTTTCTTCAGGGTATTTTCTCAATACTGGAATTTCTGGGTCAAATGGTCTATTTCCAACTTTTTGAGAAAGTGTCATACTGCCTTCCACAGTGGTTGCAACTTAGGCTTGTTTTTATTCTCTTTAACTTCAATGCAACCATACATATTACCTATAAAAGTTGTATTCTGCAGTTGGTTCCCAATTTTGCTCTGATTCATAATGCTGAGTTTCTTTGTTGTATTTCTTCACAGATATGGTTGGTTTGAGCTCTGTGTATTCTATCTGGAAAAGTTTGTCATCATTTATGTTGAACAAAGTACTTCCAATGAATATGTCATTGCTCTTGAAATTCCCAGTTTCATTTCTATTGTTGTTGTTAAGTGCCATTGAGTCATAGATGACTCATAGCAACCCTATGAATGAAAGACCTGAACATTTGTATAACTTTCGTTTCTCCACGTTCATAGAGTTTCTGGAGGCAAGCTATTTCTGAAGTGGATGCCACTCCTGCTTCCAAGCTTGTTTTAATCAGGGAGCTCCATTGGTGGGTAACCATTATCACATTTGTCATATCAATGTCACAGTGTTCAGCATCACAGCAACCACAGGTTACCTCTGTACAGCAAATGGACAGACCAGGGCTATACAACCTAGAAGAATGTTTGACCAAAAACAATGAAAAACAGATCTGAGGGCCGCAGATTAAAATCACCCACCTTTGGCTTGGTAACATAACTTTCTGTCCACTAGACTAACAGAGCTTTCCCTATGTTGTTGTTGTTGTTGTTATTATTGTTAAGTGCTGTCAAGTTGTAGACAACTCATAGGGACCCTGTAGAATCCGGCTGCTGCTGAGATCTTATTTTTCAACTGTTGATCTTTCTTCCTCCCCCCACCCCAAACTTTCACATTACCCTTGCTAGAAATTATCAATGCACTTTGATTGCCTGTTTGATGAGTTTCAAACTGTAAAAATCTTCCTTTACTTTATCTTTGGAATTAGTGATTGGTATTAAATTTGAATAATAATTGTATTAATTGTGCATCCTTATAGATATATAGATATTATTCTATTGCTGAAAGTGTTACACTTTACAGTTGATCTTCAATATTCTTCAATATTACATTTTAGAATTCTTAAATAAGACAAATATAAGTCCAGAGCGACATTTAGACAAAATATAGTTCTGTTTGTAGGTGCCAACAAGTTGACTATGACTCCTAGTGACTCTCTGAACAACAAACCTGAACTCTGCCTTATACTGTGCCATCCTCATCTTCTCTGATATAACTGAGCCCATTGCTAGGATCACTTTTTTAATCTATCTTGTTGAAGATCTTTTCTTATTCCATGACCCTCCACCTGTCCAAGCATGATGTATTTTTCCAAGGACTAATTCCTCTTAACAATATGTCCAAAGAGTATGTGAGGTGCAGAGGAAGAGTGAATGTGAAAATCTTCCTCTTTAGTTTGTCATTCCTGGCAAAGTAACCATATATTGTCTCATTTTAAATGGTCAGTACTACCCTGATGGCCTAGTGGCAAGAAGCTGTGCTGTAATCTCAAAGGCACATGGTTCGAGGCCACCAGCTGCTCTATGGAAGGAAGATGGGCAGTCTTCTCACATGCAATTAACTGCCTCTGAAAACCCACTGGAGGGTCAGCTGTAGCTGGTTCTATCTCTACAAAACACAACAGCAACAACAACAATGCTCAAGTTAGGGAGATCTGGTGGACTAGTGGTAAAAAGGTGTGCTGCGATCCTGAAGGCACATTTTTAATCTATTAGCTGCTCCAGGGAAGAAAGATGAGCAATGTCCTCCACGTGATTAACTGCCTCTGAAAACCTGCTGAAGGGTCAGTTAGACGGTACAAAGCAATAACAATGCTTGAGTTATCGATCTTCATACATGCCATTTCCTTTTTGACAATTTCCCATTTTCCTTGATTTGTATTTTGTACATTCCACATTCCGATTACTAATGAATGTTTGCAGCTGTTTCTTCTAATTTTGAGTTATGGCTCATCAGCAAAAGAAGGTCCCAAATGTTTGGCTCCATTCACGTCAAAGCATGTTGACTCTACTTTTAGGAAGCAGTTCGCCATCTGAAAATGTTTGTATATCAATGTTTCATTACTATTCATACTTTTTTTTTACCAGGGTCTTGGTTTGGGTTTTTTCTCCCTCTCTCGTAATCAGATTGCCAGATCTTGTTTCTGATCTTTGTTAGCCTACAAGTTTCATTGGAACCTATCCACTACGGCTGACTCTGCTGGTATAGGAAATACTTGTAGCATAAATTCTAATCTCACAGCACCTAATGAGCAATAACAGTATAACAAACTGACATAGAAGTAGTGAATCAATAATGTAGGCATATAAAATCCTTTCAAATGTTTTGTTATAATATATCATAGGCCAAATTCTCTAGAGAAACAAATTTGGTGAGATTGTCTAGAGAAAAATAACTTGAGGAGTGTGTGTGTGTGTGTGTGTGTGTGTGAGAGAAAGAGAGAGAGAGAAATGGCTCATGTGGTCAAATGGCTCATACTGCTATAACTCAAGACAAGTTTCACATTTATTCTGCTTAATTAACATATGTTGTTGTTATTACGTGTCGTCAAGTCATAAACAATCCATAGTGACCCTATGAACAGTGGACTTGAACCTCGTCCTATCCTGTGCCATCCTCACACCTTCTGACACACTAGAGCCCACTGCAGCAGTCACTGTATCAATCCACCTGGTCAAGGGTCTTCCTCTCCTTTGCCAACCTTCCACCATTCCAAGCATCATCTCCCTCTCCAAGAAATAACACCTCTTAGCAACATACCTGAAGTATGTGAGGTGAAGCCTCATCATTCTTGCCTCCAAAGAGCACTCCAGCTGCACTCTCTCCAAGACATATTTGTTTGTTCTTTACCTGTTCATGGGATAGTCAGTGTTCTTCTCCAACACCACAGCTCAAAGGCATCCCTATTCATTGTCCAGCTCTCAGATGCACAGCAAGTGATCAGAAAAATCATGGCCTGCCTGAATCAGATGCACTTTAGTCCTCAAACCGACATCATTTCTCCTCAGTAATTTGGAGAGGTTCATAACTCCAGATTTTTCCAGTACGATATGTTTCCTGATTTCCTGACTGCTGCTACAAGTAAGATGAAGTTGTTGACAGTTTCAATCTTTTTCCTATCCACTATATTGTTGACTACCCATCCAGTGGATGAGTTGTGGAATGATACAGAGAATATTATTCATGAAGAGAGCAAAAGATATCACAAAGACAGAAGAGAAAGGAAAAAAATCTAAATGGATGTTAGAAGAGACTCTGAAAACTGTGCTAGAGCATTGAGAAGCCAAAACAGAAGGGGAAATATGCTGAAGTAAAAGAGCTAAACAGAAGATTTCAAAGGGAAGCCTGAACAGACAAAGCGAAGTATTATAAAGGAATGTGCAGAGAGCTAGAATTGGAGAATAAAAATGGAAGAACTCACTCTGCATTTCTCAAACTGATAGAATTGAAAACCGGATTTAAACTCCAAGTTGCAATATTGAAAGATGCCATGGGTAATATATTGAACAACTCAGAAGGCATCAAAAGAATATGGAGGGAACACACAGAATCACTGTACCAAAGAGAACTGATTGACACTGACATTTCATTAAAATATAGATATTAGGATTTACAGCACATAAAATAGAAGATAATTATATAATATCACAAAATGGTGGACAATTGCATCAGATCACAAAATTGGGGACAAGTTGCAATTACTTGCTATGTATCAGAAAGCTGGACAATGGCTAGGATGATAGAAGGAGAATTGATGCTTTTGAGCTGTGGTGCTTGAGAAGAGTATTAACTATACCATGGACTGCTAGGAGAACAAATAGGTTCATCCTGGAGAGGGTGAAGCCAGGCTGTTCCTTGGATTCTGAAGCTTCGTCTGACATATTTTGGACAAATTGCAAGGCAGAATCAATCCTTGGAGAGGAATGTCCTGCTTGGCAGGGTGGAGGGACAGTACAGAAGAGGAAGACTCTCAATGGGGAGGATTGATTCAGTGACTGGGGAAATGGGGTTAGGTGTGTCAGAGACAAAAAGATTGGCATGGGATAGAGCATGGTTTAGGCCTGTGGTACATAGGGTCATTATGAGTTGCAGGTGGCTCAATGGCACATAACAACAACACAGCATTGGGAATCATGGACAAATAACATTAACTACCAAAGTTATAACACCATCTGTAAATGTAAGGACTAAGGTGCACCTGATTCAATCAATCCATGGTATTTTCAATTGCTTTATATAGTTCCGAAAACTGGATAATAAATAAAGATGGCAGAAGAATCAATGTCTGTGAATTGTTGTGTTGGCAAAGAATACAAAATGTCCTATGGACTTCCAAAAGAACAAAGAAATCTGTCTACAAGGAAGTGCAACCAGGTTACTCTTTAAAGGTAAGGATAATGAAATTCTTTCTCACATACTTTGGGTATGTTGACAGGAGGAGTCTGTCCTTGGAAAAATGCATTACTCTAGGAAACAAATGCCATGGATCAGAGAAAGAAAGGAAGATTCTTAAGAAGATGAATCAGCACAATGATTGTACAATGGGCTTAAGCATGTCAGAAATCATGAGCTTCGTACAGGATAGGTCAAAGTTCAGATCTATTGTTAATAGTGTCACTATGAACTACATATAGTTGACTTGACAGCATCTAGCAACAACAATAATAACCACCACATAGGTAATCCAGGCACAAATTGCCTACTTTATTTGATTACTGTAGGAATGCTAAGAAACACTTAAATATAAGTCGAAAACTCACATCGTTATTGTTAATTCTGTTGATGAAAGGAACAGGACAACAGGAAATAACCCCGCAAAATACTACGTTTTATCTCCTTTTGGTGAACTAGTTCTGCATAGCCAGAATTTAGAATTTACTCGAAGAAAAAAAAAAAAAGATGATTCAGCAGGTTGCAGAAATTATCAAACAATTTCATCAACATCACACACAAATGAAATCTTGTTAAAGATAATGCAAAAACAGTTACAGCAGAACTTTGATAGAAAATTGCCAAAAATTCAAGCCCAATTTAGAAGATGGTGCAAAAAAAAAATATCATTGTTCACACCAAATAGATTTTGACCAAAAGCCAAGGGAATATTAGGAAGATGTTTATCTGTGTTTTATTGAAGAGGAAAAGAACTCAATTGTGTGGATCAAAACAAATTACGAATATTGCAAAGAATAGGAATTCCAGAAGAGTTAATTGGTCTCCTGCAGAACCTGTATATAGCCTAAGAGGCAGCTGTTAAAACAGAACAAGTGATTTAAATCAGGAAAGGTATATATCAAAGATGTATTTTTACATCATACAAAATCAATCTGAGTGCTGATCAAATAATTCAAGAAATCGCACTAGAACAAGAAGAATGCAGCATGTTGAGTTGATTGGTGAAGGTCTATCCATGATCTGAAATATGCAGATGATATAACGTTGCTTGTTTCAAGATAAGAAGACTTGAAGAAAATAAAAAATGCTCACAACTGGACCAGTTAATAATATCATGATAAACAGAAAAGATTGAACATGTTAAGGATTTAATTTTATTTGGATTCACGGTCAATACCCATAGAAATAACAGTCAAGAAATAAAATGGATTTCATTGGTTAAATCTGCTGCAAAAGGCCCCTTGAAAGTATTAAAGAGAAAAAGAAACATTCACTTTGAGGATTAAGATGCACCTGACTGAAACCATCATGATACTTTCAATCACCGCATACAAATGAGAAAGCTGGACAATGAACAAGGGAGACTGAAGAAAAATTGATGCCTTTAAATTGTTGTGTTATTGAGGAATATTGGATGTATCATGGACTTCAGAAAAATGAATGTGTCAAGAGAAGGGCAATGAGAATTCTCCTAAGAGGAGGTGAGCATGGAGAGACTGCAGCTCTCATATTTTGGACACATTATCGGGAAGGACCTGTCTCTAGACACACATGTCTGGTGGATCAGTGAAGAGAAAAATCCTCAAGGAGTTGTACTGATAGAGTGACTGCAACAATGATAGCATAGTTAACAACTGAGTGTGACGAAGGACTGGTCCATATTTCATTCTGTTGTCCATGGGCCTCTATGAGCAGAAACCAACTCGATAATACCTAACAGTAGCAAAGCTCCAGTATATAGCATGTATGAACAAAACAGAAATCTTCTTTTGAAGGTCAGTTTAAAACAACCTTTAATTAAATTGCTGTTGTTATGTGCCATCAAGTCAACTGCAACTTACTATGACTCTATGCACAAAAGCTCTGAAATCCTCCTCTATCCTGAGCCAATCTCACTGTCTCTGACACATTTACCCTCGTTACCCCAGTTACTGTGTCAGTCCATATCATCTGTGGTCTTCCTTTTCTGCTCTGTCCCTTCATCCTTCCAAGCATGAGGTCCATCCTGGCAAAATGCCTGAAGATGGAGCTACAAAATCCTTGCTCCAAGGAGCAGCTTGGGTTCACCCTCTCCAAGACATATCTGTTAGTTATCTTGGCAGTCCATGATAAGTAGTTCACTACTCTTCTTTAGCACCACAACTCAAAGGCATCTATTTTTCTTCTGTCATCTTTGGTCATTGTCCAGCTCTCTGATGCATAGAAAGTAACTGCAAAAGCCATGGCCTGGATCGGGTGCACTTTAGTCTCCATACTGACATTGTTGCTCTTCAGCACTCTGGAGAGGTTTCTGATAGCACTGTTTCCTCTAAAATGTGTAATATTTTGGTTAAATGACAATAACTGTATCTAATTGTGTGTTTTAATAAGAATCTTATAGGAAGTTTTTTGTCAAATTCAACACTTAAACAGATTTTTTCTCTATGTGTGTGGTATACATATTTTAAATATAAATTGAGTTTTAATTTACATTTAAATAGAGATAATGTTCATTGTCAGCTGTTTTCTTTCTTTTTTTTTTTTTTTTTTCAAAGAGGAAGGGTTTTGTTCACCGGCAGGAAGGCGGCAAGACTATTGTCCAGAAATGGCTGGCAGTCAGCTCTTTCACAAGTAATATCTCTAAGTGCGAATAAAAATAGAGCCAGGTCCTACCTTTTAGCTAAAGCAAATATTCAAACAAGCCCCTTGATAACGGAAACTATGTCTTATGTATTTTTTTTTTCATTTCCAGCAGTTAGTATGATGTCTGGTACCCAATAAATGCTATAAAAATGGTTCACACTCTCACTTCTCAGGGGAACCCAAATTTATATCAGTCTTCACAATATTTATCCAAAATGACCCAGAAATTCCAGGTTTAAAATTTAGTCTTAAAAAGTAATTGGAGATGAAAAATGTTGCTGTTATGTGCCATCAAATCCACTGTATCTTGGCAACTCCAGGGATCACATCCTGTGTCTTCTTCATGGTCTCTGACGTGCTCCAGGCCATTATTACTGTGTCAATCCATCTTGTTGAGAGTCTTCTTCCCTTTCTCTGACACTCTACCTTTCCCACTACGATGTCTTTGTTCAAAGACTAACCCTTTCTGTCCACATTCTCAAAGTGTTTGAGGTAGAGTTTTACTATCCTTGCCTCAGGGAGCACCCTGGTTGCACTTTTCCCAAGACAGATTAGTGTGTTCTGGCTGTCCATGGGATCGGTCAGTGCTCTTCTCCAACACCACAGTTCAAAAACATCTATTCCTCTTTTGTCATCCTTATTCACTGTCCAACTTTCAGACTCATAGTGTTTTACATAAAAATCATAGATCTTTTTAACAACCTACAAGCCCAGTAGCGGAGTCCTGGTGAAATATGATGAACATCACCTAATGAAATACCATGCGACTATCCAAAACCATGTCATAAAGGAACCTTGAATGACAAAATGAAATAAAATATATTATTTGGGAAAATAAGAAGCTTAAAAATATTTGTTGGATGTCTGTTAGTCAATTCTGAGTCATAGCACGCCCAAATTACAGAATAAAACTACTCCTTAGATTTTCTCAGAGACAATCTTTATGGACGCATGTTCTAGTAGCCTCATCTGTAGAGAGCTCTTTGTCATCTAGAACCCACCAGCAACTCTGTGTAAGAAAGATGAGCAATTGCCTCCCATACAATTTACAACCTCCAAAAACTGGCTGAAGGGTCAGCTAAGAGCCAGTTCTGACTCAAGGGCAATGGCTGACTGAATGGAAATTTTTTGAAGAAAATTGCCAGGTCTTTCCCCACAAAGCCACTGGGATGATTGACTGACACTGACTCAATGTGGTTGAGTAGGAACGAACTCAAATTGACCTCCACTAGTGGGTTCCAACTGCCTACCTTTGGTTTGCCAACACAGCTCCTTACCAGTAGGCCATGAGCCACTAGTAGGGTTGGAAAAGGTAGCAGTTGAGAGCTTTACCATTGCAGTGCTAGGACTCCTTTTAGAAACCGTGGTTGGTAGGTGCCATCAACTCATAGTGACGCTATAGGCAACAGATTGGACGCTTGTGTCATCCTCAGGATCTGTGCCACGCTTGAGTTCATTGTTATAGTCACTGTAAAAAAATGATACAAGAAAATCTCAGCTTAATAAATATATACATACTGTATGTGTGCATGTGTATATAAACATCCATGCATACATGCATACATAGAGAAGAAAGAAAATACTATTCCTTTCAAGGAAAATATTTGTGTCTCTTACAAGCCCATGTTGACTATACAAAGAAGAATATAAGACAAAAGCTTCTTTGTTTACTGAGTGAGGAAAGACATGGGAAGGGGAAAGGAAGTGAAAGCTTAGAGGAGTAACAGGTCTTGAGGATAGGTAAGGAGTTGTAGTATTTGGCAGGAACTCTGATGTTCAATCTTTGTCTCTCTCTCTCTCTCTCATACACACATGCAAACACATTCTCTCTCTTTCTCTCACTTTCTCTCTCTGTCTCTGTCTCTCTCTCTCTCTCTCTCTCTCTCTCACACACACACACACACACACACACACACACACACACACACACACTGTCTGATTTGAACTGACTCACAGCTGACTCTCCACCAGGTTTCCAAGTAAATTGCACAGGAGATTTCACATCTTTTCTTCGTCGAGCTGCTGATGGATTTGAACCACCAGAGATATGCAGGCTTTGGATTAGGAACACAACAACTACAATGGGCTATACCACAAGAGCCCCTCACATGTCTAATGGAGATGTTTTATTATGTTTTCTGTGCAGTCTACATTATACCCTTCTGCTCTCTTTCACTCTCAAACCTTCAGCAGCATATTAATTTTTCTCTAACACTTTGTCTGAGTGGATTTGTTTTGAAGGGAAGTGACTGAGAGCTGACCCTTGCTCCTGGGTAGGGTCAGGGGCGAGAATCCAGGCCGCTTGAGGTCCAGCTACACCTGGGATATCGTTATGAAAGGAAATATACCAACATATTAGCAGTCATTAGCCTTGCATAGAGAAAAAAAAGGTGATTTTCATTTCTTTGTATTTTAATCTATTTTCCAAATTTCTGCAATGAATATGTATTACTATTATAATCAGAAAAAATGTTATTTTTAAAATATAAATTCATGTTGGATGAATGAATAAGTGAATAAATCAATGAATGAATGAATTAACTAATTAGCAAAATGATTGACCTGAACAACAGAAGCACAAACAAAATTCTAATTCACAAATTTTCTTGTTCATGTTTCCTGCTGTGGACATTAGTCAGCCTCTATCTTTAGATAAGTCATGTTTTTTTTAAAAAACAACAAACCAGCAGCAACAATTGAAAAAACACTTTTCAGAAGGAAGCAATATTTTCATGCTCTCTTTCCCCCCAACATTAGCAAGAATTCTCCTCCATCTAATCAGGGATGAATTAGGATATTTCCCCTAGAACCTATGACCAGCAACTTAGGAATTTACACACGGAGAAATTCCATGAAAATAAAACAAAACCAGCAACAGACTGAGGAGACAGTCTATACCATGAGCCCACTACCTGCTTTCTTAGGAAACTCATGACAATGTCTTTACATGGCTTAATCTCGTGTGTGTGTGTGTGTGTGTGTGTGTGTTTGTGTGTACACATATACAGCCATGAAGTCAAGACTGAAAATTGAAAACATAGTTAACTCACATCTAGAATATATTCAGCTTGCACCAATGCCAAGCCACATGTGTTGAGAGTGTCAACAAACTGTCTGATTTGTTCCCATCTCACATATATAAACACTATCAGGCAGGGCTGGAGAGCCGGTGAGCTGTGTGGGATAAAACCTACAAAGGCTTCTATAGAAAGCATATTGTTTGCCCATATGGGCTGGTGGAGATGGCAGCTGGGAGAGGAGAGGACCTTGCAGCCTGCCAGGCCCGCCCAGAGTCCTGGAATTCAGGCTGAGGACGGCTCAAGGGCACAGGGAGCTTTCAGGAATATTCTGAAAGGACAGTAGCTGGGTGGCCTCTTTGAGAGGAGAGGAGAGGGAGA
Organism: Elephantulus edwardii; assembly: GCF_000299155.1. NCBI lineage: Eukaryota > Metazoa > Chordata > Mammalia > Macroscelidea > Macroscelididae > Elephantulus > Elephantulus edwardii. The sequence goes on from NW_006399843.1 coordinate 7,121,002, forward strand.
GAGAGAGAAAGAAAGAGAGGCCTGCTTGACAGAGCTGATTTCTGTGTGTGTATGCAGCTGCTGTTGGCAGAAGAACAGGGTGGGAGCAGTGTGTTCAGCTACATTAGTCAGGGATAGAGTTTTAATAGGCTGCAGAAGGAAATGATGACGGCAAAGTTAGGAGCAATGAGTAACTCAATTTGAGAGTGCCAAGCTCCCCAGGAGATGACAGACAAGGTGGTATTTTTCTGTTTGGTTCCACAGAGGTAGGGCTAATGTTGAGATCACAGAAGACACTAGTCCTGTGTACGTCTACCTGAGCAAATACAAGCCAGGCCCTCTAGGAACTGACTTCTAGCTCTTGCTACCATGACACAGAAATACCCAGAATTCATCAGCAATGCTAATCCGTGTGGAAATGGCCTGAGTGGCTGGGGGCTGAGCAGTCAGTTCTAGTTCGAGGAGGAGACGGAGAGAACTGATTCCTAAAGGGGGATCTTTCTGTGCATGGGGCAGGAGAGAACTCTTTGAAGGGTTTCCGAGGCTAAGGAAAGTAACCAGCCTTCCAAGAATGGAGGAAGTGAAGCGACCAGTCGCCAGTATTCAGCATGTCTGATAAAGAGACAAGTTTATGATAAAGACTGAGAGTTCAGGGTGCCTTCTGTAAAGCAGAAAAGGTGTTCTTCCTGTGGGTGGAGAATCATGGTTTGACAATAGAGGGAAGGAAGGACGGACGTATTTCAGCCTCCTCTGTGCAGGAGGAGATGCTTGTGCAGCCACTGATTGTTCCTGAGCCCTCCTGAGCTAACCTCATCCTGAGGGCCCAGTGCTCTATCCTATATGCTTGCCCTAAACCCACACGTCGTTGAAGAGAATGTCTATCTACTCTCCAAGCTTACCTTCACTTTGTTTTATTGAGACTTTTCCTCCTGCTATTACTTTTAACAGGAAGCTCTAATGACCTAGAGGTAAGAGGGTGAGCTTCCAACCTTAAGGCATATTGTTCACCAGCAGCTCCACAGAAGAAAGACAGGCAGTCTCCTCCTGGGCAATGTATAGTCTCTCAAAACCGAGTGGAGGCCCAGCTGTGAATCGGTTCCAACTTCATGGCACCTAACAACAATAACAACAACATATTTTTGGGTAGTAATACTATAACTTATTTCTTTGTCTAGCACAGTTTATACACTTTAAAAATCCAGCTCAAATAGCACACCTTTCAAGAATCCCTTTGTGACCATCTCCAAAATTTTGGGAATCTTGCCTTAATCTGGACCCAAGCATAGTATCTGTAAGTCCTCTGTGTCTTATGCCATTGGTCTTCTACTTTGTACTGTTGCGTCCTTGGCAAGTGCAAACTGTTAATGTGCACAGCTATTCATTGGAGTTGGCAGTTCAAGTCCACTTAGGCACATTGGAAGAAATAATCTGTTGATCCACTGAAGAAAAGTCCACCCTTCTACGGGGCACAGTTCTGTTCTGGCAGATGTGGGTTGCCATGAATTATAGACAACTTGGCAGCAACTTGGTTTTTCTCACTCTGTATTGCTATTACCAAGTACGTATCTTACCTTCTCTGCTGGATTGTGAACCACATGAAGGTAAGACCCATTTTTTTTTATTACTGCTACATGCCCCAGGCATGTGGACATGGTATCTGAGACACAGAAGATGATGAACATACAGGGTGGAGTTAGCTTTGAGAAGAATGTTAGGCAAAAAGTTTAGAACCCAGCTCTGTTACTTGCAGATGATAATGGCTCATGTTTATTTCTTCTTTATGCATCAGGTACTGTTGAACATGTTTAACATCTATGAAGTTGTTGAACTTTTCTACCTGTTCCAAATAAGTTCTGTTCTTCTTCACGAAAAAGCAGATCAGGAAACTGAGACACAAAAAGGTTAAGTAATTAGCTTGACCAAGATCACCAACTGATAAGTGGCAAAAATAAGATTTAAACTCCAGTCGGTCCACTCATGTGACAAAGTGTTGTGTTGTCTATTACTGGTTGATATACCTTGGATTTAATTAACCTTATTCTCAGCTTTTTCATCTGTAGCTACATATTATGATACATATTATGCAAGCATATATAATGGCTATATATTGTGTATGTAGATTCTTGGCACATAATAAACTTTCAACAAAAATAGTCACATTTGGCAAATATGTTTTGTATAAAAGAAAAGGGGAATTTTATTGCCCATATAGCATATGGTATAGCATATCCAACAAAAATATAATGCAAAATACAAATATAAGACATATTGAATGATTCAGGAAGCATTGAAAGAAGGTGGAAGGAGTATACAGTCATTGTACCAAAAAGAACTGGCTGACACAGAAGAATTTCAAGAAACAACATATGATCAAGAGGCGATGGTGATGAAGGAGGAAGTGCAGGCTGCTCTGAAGAACTTGGCAAAAAATAAAGGCCCAGCAATTGATGGAATACCAATTGATGTATTTCAGCACACACATGCTGCCTTGCACGTCCTCACCAAGTTGTGCCAAGAAATCCATATTTTCCATTCCAAAAAAAAGGTGACCCAGCAAAAGTGTGGAAATTATCAAACAATATTACTAATATCACACACTAGCAAACTCCTGCTGAAGATTTTGCAGAAAATTCTGCAGAAAAGACCTGAACAGTACATTGACAGAGAACTACCAGAAATAAATGCTGGGTTTAGAAGAGGTCATGGCAGTAGGGTTATTATTTCCAATATCATATGGCTCTTGGCAGAAAGCAGAGAGTACCAGAAGAATGTCTATCTGTGTTTCATTGAATATGCAAAGGCATTTGACTGTGTGGATCACAATAAATTGTGGCTAACCTTGAGGAAAATGGGAATCTCATAACATTTGATCGTGCTTATGTGAGACCTATACTTGGACCAAGAAGCAGTCCTCAGAACTGAGCAAGGAAACACTGCATGGTTCAAAATCAGGAAAGGAGTACATCCTGTCCCCATACTTTTTCAATCTGTATGTAGAACAGATCATTCGGGAGGCAGGGCTTTATGAGGAGGAGTGTGGCATCAAGATTGGAGGAAGACTCATTAACAACTACGATATGCAGATGACACACTGAAGACCTGAAGCACTTGCTGCAAAAGGTCAAGGACTGTAGTATTCAATATGAATTGAAGCTCAACATCAAGATGACAAATATTCTCACCTCTGAGCCAATTGGCAGAATCATGATAGAGAAGAGATTGAGGTTGTTAGCAATTACAGTTTGCTTGGCTCCAAAATGAACACTCTTAACACCAACAGTCAGGAAATCAAAAGATGAATTGCACTGAGAAAATCTGCTGTCATGGACCTCTCCAGAATGCTGAAAAACAACGATGTCAGTCTAGATATAAAGGTGCACCTTATCCAGGTCATGGTCTTCTCAATTACTTGCTATGCATCAGAGAGTTGGACAATGACTAAGGATGACAGAAGTGGAATAGATGCCTTCTAGTAGTGGTGCTGGAGAAGAGTCTTGAACATACCATGGACTTCTAAGAAAATAGAAGAGAGGGTAAAACCAAGTCTTTCCCTGGAGGCTAGGATTTTAAAGCTCCACCTCACTTACTTTGGGCATATGGCCAGGAGAGATAAGTCCTTGGAGAATACATCATGCTTGGAAGGGTGACTAGACAATGCAGGAGAGGAAGACCCTAGATAAGATGAATTGATACAGTGACTGGGGCAATGGGGGTTGGTGTGTCAGAATTAGTGAGACTGGCTCAGAACAGGGAAGGGTTCGGAGCTGCTGTACATAGGGTCACTATGCATCACATTTAACTCAATGACACATAACAACAATAACATACTATGACAAGTTTGGAAGCAGGAGTGGCATCAATTTCCTAAACAACATGCCTCCGGAATTTCTATGAACTTTGATAAATGTTGATAATTATAGAGGGGCTTCAGGGCTTTTTGTTCATAGGGTCACTATGAGTTTGTGCTCCACTCAAAGGCAATCAACAGCAACAGTGTGTAATTTAATTTTTTTCATTATAAGTATGAAAGTGAAAACAAGTAGATGAAATTAATTTTAATATTTTATTTAGCCCAATATTTTTAAATAATGAATCAAAATGCAATCTACATAAAATTGTGGATGGATACTTTGATCTTTTGTACTGTTTTCAAAATCTAGTATGTGTTTTATGTTTTTAGCACATGTCCATTCACTCTAGTTACAGGTAAGTGTATTCAGTAGCCAAGTAATGCTACTGGCTAACATATTGACAACACAGATCCAGCAGGTCTAAGAAAAGCTCCATATTCAAAACCCCTATTAGGAAGCCAATTTTCCAGCAGTTGAGTTATGATGGATTTTCTCTTTTCAAGAGCTCATCATTAAAATGTAAATACCTCTGGGAAATATCAATTAATGCTGAAGCTGAGACTGATGCTCAGACCAGCTGAGACTTTCAGAAACAGCAAATATTTCAGTGCTTAGAAAAGTGTATCTCTGAGTCTAACAACGGAGTTAAAATTGTGAGCCCATCTCTTACTATTTATGAAACTCTGCCCTCTGTTAGCTTCTCCAGGCTTACTTTCTTCATCTGTGAGAAGGGGTAGTAACAACCTCCTTACAGAGCTGTCCATAGACTTAGAAAGGGCTTGTGGTGGCCAGTGGTGTGCTGGGCACACGCAGCAGTCAATAAGCACTAGTTTCACTTTGACCCCTTTGTCAGTGTAGTCTCTTTCTCTTCCTCCCAGTCTTCTACCACACAGACATTCTGCAGAGTAAGGACCATTATTGGGGCCACATTTCATCCTCTTGCTGTGTTAGTTGCATGGAGTCCATTCCAACTCAGCTACACCAAAATAGAATAGTTCCACGGGATTTCCAAAGTTGGGACCTTTCAGAAGTATATCATAAGGGTCATCTTCCAAGGCACCTCTAGGTGGCTTGAAACACTAATTTTCAGGTAATAGTAGAGTGCCATCCAAGAGTTACCTAATTAACTCTAACAAGGATTTACTTAGAGCTCAGGTCATCTCTTCCCACATGCTGGAATGCCTGTCACGCCAACCTGGGCATGCCTCTACTGTTGCTAACTACCTGTCAGGCTATATGCTCTGAGAAATTTGTACCCAAAACATGCCGTCCTGAATCTGACCCTTGTTCTATCCTCGTCATTCCAGGTCATGGCCTTTCCAACCTTAACAGTCTTGCTCTACCCCATAGTTCATGCCACCGAATTGTGAGATATGACATCAGAATCCTGGCTTCCTGAAGGGCAGAGAATCCATCTAGAGGATGACCTAGAATAGAAGTAAAGAGCTTCATTGTCATAGAGTTGTAATTGACTTGTAACTGACCCTCCTCCTCTTCCTAGCAGGTTTGCAGAGGGTACAGATTGCATGGGAAGAGATCGTCTGTATTTGTCTCAAGAAACTACTCGTGGATTCAAACAGACCACCTTTAGGTTAGCAGTGGAACTCTTTCTTGGTGGACTATGTCACAATAGGACTGTGCAATTAGAAAAACTTAAATGGAAATCCCAGCTCTATCACTTGATGAATGATCTTAATCACAAGGTTTAGCCTTAATTTTCCCATTTATAAGATGGCATGATTAAAACCTCTCTTACAGAGTTGCTGTGAGACATAAATGAGAAAATAACATCTATCAGGTACATTTCAAAGCCTAGCACACACAAAGCACTCAATCAATGGTAGCCTAACATAAGTAAAAGAATAACCTCAGTGGCTTAACATAGATTTAGTGCAAACTCCTTTGAAGCATTTGGCCCCTTGCAAACAAGCCAGTGCATCATCTTCATCTTGTTTCCATGTTTTCCTTTTGCTTTAGCTGAGTTCCACCACATGAAGAGTTCCAGAACCAGCCATGTACACACTCTGCTGCTTCAGAGACTTTGCATAGACCATCTCTCTTCTTATGAGGTTCTCTCTCACTTTTACCTGACTTGTTACTACTCCGATCAGTTAGTTTCAAAGCCACATCTCTTCCCATACTACCCTAACCCTCCTCCTGAAGTCCGGGGCTTCTCTTCTGCAGAGCCCATAGCACTTGACAATTCCTCAGTCATCTCTGTTCTTTGTGTGATAACCATTGACCAAAACCCTTTGAGAGAGTAGGGTCATGTCACTCTGGCTCATGTACTTGACACAGAGAGAATGATTAATAACAACAGCACTTCACATACATTATCTCATTGAATCTCCATCAATTTATGAGTTTCCCCTGTTTATCCAGTGGAAGGCATGAGACTTGCATGAGTTAAAGAACTTGAACCAATTAAACCAACTGATAACTAAAGGGACTGAGATTCCCACTCAGAGCCACCTGATTTCAAAGTCTAAACTCTTGACTATGCCATTCCGGAAGAAAATAGATGAATTAGTGTGATACAGTGAAGACTGTGACAGTCAGCACTCAGTGAACTACCTTCATTTCCCATTACTTCAGTGTTCTCTGCCTTTGACAGGTTACTCTCTTGCCACTTTTCTATTCCTCATTGTGGGGAATAATATATGAGTTCTCCTCCTCTGACAGATTTCTGCCTCACAGAGCTTCTGACTTTGGCAAGTTTTACTGTAAAATCAAGTTCCAAGACATGGAGAACAGTGAAGTAGAGAAATGTGTAAACAATCATTCATGGTCTTTCAAAATTGAATATTCATAACTGATGATATATATCATATTCTAAATGGTGAAATACTTTTAAAAGAGAAAAACATACTAGACTATGGTGTTCATAGAACACCTTCCCAACGCCACAGTTGTGGGTTCATAGTCTTCAAGGACTGAGGAGCACTATGATCAGCCACCTGCTGCCTCTGCTCCTTGTCCTCCTTACTCCTTGGCAAGGTGTTCCCTGCTGTGTCATTGCAGAGACCTGGAACACTCAAGAGATCCAGACAAGAGTGGTGGGGATTCTGAATGGCCACCCCAAGCTCCTGAGGAGGAGAAGGGAGGGTGGAAGGCAACATCTGGAAACAGCAACATTCCGTTCTGGACCTCGCGCCCATGAATGATGCACTAAGACAATTCTCTGCCTTATCATAAATTCTGCAAACTCATGAACTTTGCAATCTCTGAAGCTCAGCGCTGTATGGGAGCCACTTATCTTGTGCTGAAAGCAATATAAAAACAGATGGCAAAGAGTGCATCGGGAGATAAATCAGCGGCTCGGCTGCCAGGAGTTTGTGGACAGAACCAACATGGCCAGACTTTGGGACAAGGGGCTTTCTCAGCAGGTGCATCCCTGGGGTGAGGCCGAGCGGCTGACAGAGAAAGCTGTTGGTGGAAGGAAGCAGAACAGAGTCCCGTGGGGAGGGTGGGAAGAAAAGGCACCTTCATCAGAGGCCTTGGGAAAGTGGCCAGCTCTTCCTGAAGAGACAGTCGTGGGTGGAGGACAGCTTGGGCCACTACTCACAGACTGCAGCTGAGACCAGACATTAGCATCTATAAATCACTTAGTTTTTACCATAGTTGCCACACTGAATCCTTGCTACAACCCTTTTAGGTATACTTTTTATTTTCTCCCTTTCAGATAGAGATACTAAGTTGGCCCAGATCACGTGGTAGAGCTGAAACTTAAATCAAGAGGTAATGATTTCAAATGCACTGTCAAGTCAGAGTCTGCATTGGCCTTATTTGATTGGTCTTATGTAAGAGGAGAACAGGTATTGTCATGCTGTTTCTCCCAAATTTAGTACCTTCTCCCTCGCTGGAGGCCAGGCTAGCTAGCATGCAAGTCATAGCTCAGCTTACGCTCTTCCTTTGCCCTGGAGCAAAAGTGAGTGCCCCAAGGCACCTAGGAAATGTCCTTACCTGCCAAGGGCAGGGCCAAAGTTACAAGGTAGTGAAGAAATAGGACTCAAGGGGTCAGGAACAGTGTCAGACAAGAAAAGGAAACTACAAGAGGCAAGAACAATGAATGAGGGTGAGAAAAAAAGAAAAGGGAATGAGACAAAAAAGAATTTCAGCTCCATCCCAGTGGCCTTGTGAACTTGAGCTAGCATGGTAACTGCTCTGAGCAGAGTTCTTCAGCTGTCTCACAGGACAGTAATCCCTCTTCAAGTATTTGTGGAAGGAAGGATAAAGTGAGAGATGTGATGTCACTAGCGTACACCTGACTCAGCCATCCCACTCCTTCTCCCCTGGAGACTGCCCTTTACAAGCATCTTGTAATACTCCCCTCTTAGCCCCCATCAATCCCTTCCCACCCTGATCATGCCTTCATTCTCTGCATTCTCCTCATTATCCAGTATCGGAAGCCTTGGCCCTTCCATTACACTGTGGTTTAAAGATATTCGAGTATTGTTTGAGTATTGGGTAAGTGTATTGTTTCTGCTCCTTCAGTTTGAACATCCCCAGGTTTGAGGCTGCACCCTCTAGTCCCTTACAACTTCCTCAGTACAAGCTACTGTAGTATTATGAGAAGGTCTAGTGGTCCACTGATTAAGCAAATAGCTGTTAACTGAAAAGATGGGAGTTTGAACTCCCCCAGCAACTCAGAAGAAGAGAGAGAGGTTGCAGCTTAGAAAACCCCATGAGACATTTCTATTCTGACACATGGGGGTCACTATGAGTACATACTGACTTGACAACATCTAACAACAATAACATTTCGCTCTGGTTTTAGGAAGTTTTGAACTGGTTTGGGCTGACTGACTATCCTGTGCAACTCAAAGTCAAACCCATCTAAAATGTATGGTGTCTGTGCTGTGTCGCATGCAATGCCTGTGTAGGATATTTCACACAGATGGACAAGTATCATATCTCTTTTGCCAAGAACAGATTGAGATCCAGAGGTAGAAGAGACTTGCTCAAGATTCCACACACTCTAAGTGGTCAAGCTGGGATTTCCATCATTCATACTGTTGTTGTGAGGAGTTGTCAAGTCCTATCTAACTGTTCATCACCCAACATACAAAAGAACAAAACATTGTGTGGCCCTGCCACATCCTCATAGCCACTGCTATGTGGAACCTCATTGTTGCTGCTACTGGGTCAGTCAATTTCACGAAAATGTTTCTTGTCTTTTACTGACCCTGTACTTGACGAGAAAAGTGGGAAGTCCAGAACACTTAAGTATGCTCATATGAAACCAATACTTAGACCAAGAAGCTATTATTGTTCAAACAGAACAAGGGAACACTGCATGGTTTAAAATCAAGAAAAGTGTGCCTCAGAGCTGTAGTCTTTCTACATACCTATTAAATCTGTATTCTGAGCAGATCATTCAAGAAGCTGAGCTCTATGAAGGAGAATGTAGTATCAGGACTGGGGGAAGACTCTTCAGCAACCAGTGTAATGTGGATGACACAGCCTTTCTTGTTAAAAGTGAAGAGAATGTGGAAAGAAGACAAAAATCCTCACCACTGGGCCAATAAGTAACATGATAGGTGAAGAAAAGATGGAAATTGCCAATGGTTTCATCTTACTTGGATTCACAACCAATACCTTTGATATCAGTGGTCAAGAAATCAAAAGATGTATTGCATTGAGAAGTCTGCTCTCAGGGGCCTTTCCAAAGTACTAAGGAACAATGATGTCAGTTTGAAGACTAATGTGTGTCTGATTCAGGCTATCATCTTTTTACTCACTTGCTTATTCAAGCTGGACAATGAATGAGGGTGACAGAAGAACAGATGTCTTTGAGTTGTGGTGTTGGAGAAAGGTACTTAATATCCCATGGACTGCCAAAAGAACAAACATATATGTCTTGGAGAGAGTGTTTCTTTGCAGAAGAATGGTGAGGCTTCATCTCACACAATTTGGGCATGTTGGTAGGTGGGGATATTCCTTGGAAATGCACCATGCTTTGAAAGGTTGAGAGTCAGTAAAAGAAAGGAAAACTTTCAACAAGATAGATTGACCCAGTGATTAAGGCAGTGGGCTCAGATACATCAGAGATGGAGTGGGGTAGTACAGGGTCACATTGAGTCATATTCGATTCAAAGGCATCTAACAACAACTACTTTCACAACCATGATGTTCTCCAGAAACTCCTGAAACCTGTACATGAGATAGTATCTTCTCATCTCTACTTCTAAAGGAACATTTGGGCTATACCTCCTTCAAGATATGTCTGTTCATTCTTCAAACAGTCCTTGGTATATTTAATATCCTTTGCCTTTTCCCTCTGTCCAGTTTTCACATGCAAATAGCACAAATGAAAATATCTCAATGGCTTGGGCCAAGTGCATCTATGTTCTCAGAGCAGTGTCTTTGTTTTTAACACTTAAAAGGTATCTCTTGCAGCAAACTTGCCCAATGCAATACATTGTTTGATTTCCTGACTTCTGCTTCAATGAACAGCACTGTAGATCCAAATAAAATTAAATCTTTAGCAATCTCATTCTATTCGCAGTTTATTAGGATGTTTCTTATTAGTCCAGTTATGAATATATTTGCTTTCTTTATACTGGAGGAGTTCTTGTGGCCGTGTTGAAAGGGAGTTGCACCATCCACACACAGTTCAAATCTACTCACTGCTCTACCAGAGCAATCTCCTCCTATGTGATTTACAGCCTCTGAAAATCTGCCAGAAGGTCAGCAATTAGTTGGTTCTGACTGGATGGTAATGAGTTTATGTTGAGGTGTAATCTGTACTGAAAGCCTTGTTCTTTGAAATTCATCAGTAAATGCTTCAGGTCTCCTTGACTTTTAGCAAGCAAGATTTTGACTTCTGAGTATCACAGTACTCAGTGAGTCTTCTACAATCCTAATACTGCATCTTCATACAGTCTAGCTTCTCACATTATTTGCTCAGCATAGAGATTGAGTAAGTACTGTGAAAGGGTGCAGCCCTGACATACATCTTCCATCATGCAGTATCCTCATTTTAAACCATACAGTATCCTCTTGTTTGGTTTAGACAAGAGCTTCTTGGTCTATGCATAGGTTCTGCATGTATACAATGAAATCTCCTGGAATTCTTCACAAGATCATCTGTAATTCTTATGATCAACATAGTTATATACTTTCCATAGTCAATAAAAGGCAAGCAAACATCTTTCTGATATCCTCTGCTTTCAGCCATAATTTACCACAACATCAACAATAATGCTGATGAATTTGTTATTGTTAATCATCACTGTGTTTGTTCCAATTCATGACAACCTCATATATAATAGAACAGTAAGAAGCTGTGTTGGCCTAGTGGGTAGGGCAACCCAAGGGCAGACAATTCCACTACCTATTCCACTACCCTTCTCAGGAGGAAAGATTGGTAGACTTTTCCTGTGCCTTGGAAAAACAACTACAGGGTCTAGCTATGAGTTGAGTCCAACTTGTGGCAATGAACGACAGAGAGCATACTGTCCATATGTCAAGTACTGTTCTAAATATTTCATTCACATTATCTCATTTGTTTCCCTCTGTAACATTGTGAGACAGGCATCATTATTGTTCTCATCTTGCTGATGAGGAAGCTGAGACATGTTGAAGTCAAGCCACCTTCTCAAATATCTCCAGATAGCCAAGATTTCAGCCCTGAGCCCAGGTGACATGGCCATAGCCTAAGGGCTTAGGCACCACTGACACTATCTCTGCAGATATTAAATGCCTGAAGGCTAAGTAGTAGAGGTTTGAGTCTGATTTCTGTGATTTTTGATTCAGCAGATGGGCACAGAGAGTGTTACACCACAATTTAAGATGTACTTGTTTTGCTGTCTTCTTGAACGAGGGGAGGTTCAGGGAGGAGCTGCAAGCTACCCTGCCTGCACAGTCCTCTGGAGAAGAAAGTCTGGCACTAGTGTGCAAGCCAAGTGGGGAAGGCACCAGATGTGGAGAGAGGCTGAGAGGAGCCTTCATTTTACTCCCACAATGAGAAGCCTCTTGTTTTCTGCAAAACATCCCTCTCCTCCCCAAAATGAGCAGGCTTGGAGCCACGGCTGCACTAAGACAATAATCACTAATCAAGTCGAAGTTTCCTTCTAATCAGTTCAGTTGTCAGGGGAAAAGATGTAGCCCAGCCTGAGTTGTTCATCACAGCCCACACACTGGAGGGAGTTGTACCCTGTACCAGCCACAGCCTCTGTTGGTACCTGGGACCCCAGCACTGTAACCACTGAGAGATGATGTCCTCTCTGTGTGCTTTCTTCTCCAGCTTCTCCAAATGAACAGTCCTCTAATCTTAGAGCTTAAAGGAACTGATAGCAGAGAGAATAGAATCATAGAAAGTTGTCACTGTAGGTTCAAGGTTGGACTCTGCCACTTAGGGCTAGCCTTCTTTATAAAAGGGAAAGAAATACAATGTGTGTCTTCCTGGAAAATGCTACCTATTCTCCACATCATAGCTCAAATGTCACTTCCTCTGTGACCCCTTTTTCAGCCAGCATCTTCACTCCATCTCTGAATTAATTGCCTCCTCTTTTGTGGCTCCCCAAACACCTCGCTCCAAATAGCTCCCCGAGCCAGCAGCACTCTAAGTGGTGGCTCTATCCTTTACAAGTCGTTTTTCTAGACTGAGAGTACTTGAGGGACAGAAACGATAATGTATTCATACCCCAGAGTTCCCTCGAGGCCCTTTACAATGTCTGGCACATAATAGTTGCTTATTAAATGTTTGTTGAATGAATAGTGCCGGAGGAGTAAAAGAGAAGTAGTAAGCATCCTTGAATCCATCATTTATATTCAAATACGATGCTTTCCATCTTATCCAATGTTATTATCAAATGCAAAACCTTTTCTAGAGTCTGGTGCTACAGCAATAATCATCAACAGGACTGGAGAAATGCAGGAAGTAAGAAAACTGTATGATGGACAACGACAGCAAAATGTCATTCGGAGTTTTCCGGCTACCAGCAAACGCACGGATCCTGCTTTATTCAATCTAGATTAAACCTCTTATTGGGAAGACTTTAAATTAAGTGTGACTGAATTAGCTGCTGCTAATTTCTTTTCCCGCCTAGATCTGCTAATCTCTAAGCAGGCCCCTCTCTTTCCTCGACTGATCATTTCCTCTCTGTTGCTCCGGATTGATCCCTATCTCCCGGGATATTGAGTGGCTCAGGCTCCCAGGCAGGTCGAGATACTGAGGAGCGGACTGTTGGGGCAGGGCCCTCTCCCCTTGCGCTGTGAGCTTCCTGCGCGGGAGGGCTGCCTGGCACTCCGGTGAGCCGGCACAATAGGTGCAGTGCTTGTGAGGTGCTATCGCTAATGGTAATCTGTGTGCTTGGATGAGCGGCTGCAGCAAACCCTCATTTCATAAAATGGAGATGGCAAGGAGTTAGCGAGGCCCCAAAACCTCTTAAGGCACCAACTTGCCTCAAGGGCAGCAAAGGGTAGATTGATTTGCTATGTTTTCTTCCCCTTTCTTTATCTTCAGACCTCTGTCCCCCTTCCTTATTAGATCCACTCTACCTCTGCTCCACATCCCCATGCCCCTTCTTCTCCTCTTGGTGTTTGTGTGGCCGAAGAGCCAACAGGACATCTGCTATGAAACAACCAACCAAGACCCAGGCCAATGCAGCCTGAGCAGATATTTGTAAAGACACTGAACAAAATCTTTCCCACATTGCACTCTAATCTGAAATGCTAATCCAGGAGAGCTACTAGTCGCCATTGTGGGAAACAATGCTTTACTTGGGGGGAAAAAAGTGCAGAAGAGATTTATGTACAACGTGATGTTCATAATCATGCACGATTATTTTTAGTTACAAACCAGTGAGCCTGGCTCATGCATGACCCATGCAGAATGCGATCTAATGATTATGATCCCTTGTCTAGTCACTGGCTAAGTTCTGCTCTGCCTCGGCACTAGATCACCAGGCCTTTCTGGCTAGTCTGTCTTCGCCTGTAAACTCTGATGGAACCTGTTCAGTGTTAGAGCCCCAAAGCCCGTAGACAGATGAGTGGTGTCTTGCATGAGGTGCAATGACAAGAAAAGAGTGCACGTTTCCTATCTGGAAAGTGAAACTTAATCACCAATGTCTCCTTCCATGAGTGAGAGCGGCCTCAAGAGTTATAACCGTGTTTGAATCTCTGCTTTGTCACTCTTTGGGCTTCAGTTTTCCCAGGTGGGAAATGGGATTCAAAACCAACTTGTATTCCTGCCATGGAGCTTGTGAAACTAGTGCTTCCTCCATATCCTCATGGCCACAGCACAGTGTCTGTCCAGTGCTCTCCCACACGCAGGAGTGTCCTCTGGGTCCTCTTTGATGGCAATGGGGTGATGTGGCGTCTATGACTCATGGGCACGGCAATACGGCACAATGGCTAGGAAATGTCCATTAACTTGATTTGAGCAATATGCTGATTTAACATACTGTAAGTTTTATATTGTTGTGATTGTAATAGTCATGAAATGAATTCCAGAGAAATTAGCAGGGAAGACTGGCAGAGTTGAATCTTTGAATAGCCCTGCTGAAGCCCTTGCAGAGGATTCAGAACTGCTCAATTCTCTCAACTCAGAAAGTCCTTCCAGCTGCCAGCAGCACCTCCTCCCCACCCTCATGACCACAGCCCAGTGTCTGTCCAGTGCCCTCCCACGCTCAGGAGTGTCCTTCGGGTCCTCTTTGGTGGGAGTGGGGTGACGTGGCATCTGTGATTCATGGACACAGCAGCACAGCACAAGGACTCCAGGCAGGTTATGAAGCCATCAATCTTGAGCTGAGCTTTTCAGGTTTGCTACAGCCAGAAAGAAAAGGTTGCAAAGGCATGGGAGGAGGGATGCAAAAGACCTTGCTGAGTTGCCCAAATAATTCACAGGAAGGGAAAGGGTACCTGTCAAACTGGACATCTCAGAGAAATTTTTCTGATCTTACCTTCTCTAATCCCAGCAACCATATGCCGGTTTTATTATATACTGTTGAGTCAGTTCCAACTCAGAATGACCATAGGAGACTGCCAGGGAGGGTTCATTAGGTTGTGATCTTAGTAGGATTAGAATACTTGTTTTTTTCTTCCAGAGAACTGCGGGTGGGTTTGAACAGTTGATGCATTAGTCGGCAGTTACTAGATTAACAATTTCAAAAGTAGGATTAGTTATCCTTAAATATATAAATGCTGACTTCATTCCACGAGTGTCAGTATGACCCCTGGGGGATGTGCTATACCTGTTAATAATGCTTGATAATCAGAAAATATTGAGATCTAGGAAAACTTTGGAACTTTTCACCCTTGAAGTTGACTCCTGACTCAGGTCCTAAAAGATGGGCAGTCTTCTCCTGTGTGATTTAAAGCCTCCAAAATCCAGTAAGGTGCAGGATGGTCAGCTAGCTGGAGTTGGTTTCAATTCCACAGCAACTGGGCAATCTTTTGGTCTTCCTTCACTGTCCTCATTCCCACCATCTTGCCCAAATAATGACTCCTGCTTAGAACGAGTGTGTGTTTTAGGTGCAGACTTGGGACAACTAGTGTCCCGGCAGGAAACAAAGAGCAGAGAGAAAACAGACAATTGGTGGAGAATCTACTATAAAAACCTTTTACAGAAGAGACCATAACTGACACCCAAGCAGATATATGCACACCCATGTTTATTGCTGCTTTGTTCACAATAGCAAGGAGTTGGAAACAACCTAAGTGCCC
>NW_006399843.1:7137671-7138754 GCF_000299155.1 Elephantulus edwardii
CAGCAACAGCAGGGAGCTGGTACCACTCATGGAGCAAAAGAGGCCCAAGGAGGGAAACCCGGGTGAGAGGACAGGAAAAGCAGGAAAGAGCAGGCACATATCATGGTTTTTAGGAGGAGATGGAAAAATAATTATTCTGACCTCACTGCCTACCCACCCTGTAATCTTTTGCCAGCACCTTCCAATGGTGAAGCCCGAGGCATTGATGACGTTCCCAAGAGTCAGCCTCCCATGGCACCACATAAGGTGAAGAAGGGCGGAGAGTGAATCTGCTGAGCAAACAGATGATGTCTCATTTAAGGTCTATGATCAAGTTCTGATTCCCCCATTAGCCAGCTCTGTGCCTCTGGGCAAACAATCTAACTACTCTGAGCTCCAGTTCCCTTGTCTATTAAAAAAGAAAGAAGACTTTAATTGTGAATGTGTCATTGCATGAGAATAAACAAAGCAATGTATGCAAAATGCTTTTCACAGTGCCTGGCCCATTGTTAAGTGCCACCCAGAGGGGCTTTAGAAATAAGGCCTGGTGATCTACTTCTGAAAAATCAGCCATTGAAAACCCTATGGTGTGCAGAAAAACTAATGTTCATTAGTGCTTATCAGGGATGGAGGGAATAGAGGGATTCACTCTCTAGATAATGCACACATGTTCTTTTTTTGGTTATAGAACACGAATAAGGATGACATGCACACAGCTTGATGAGGGTAAAAAAAGTCACTAAAAAGTCCACAAGAAAAAAGGACCTTTTAGTAATTGCTATTTCATATGCTGATTATGGAGCTAAGAAAGCTGAAGTTGTTAACAATCCCAAACTCTTCACCCTCTATCATGAGCTTGCTTGGCTCCATACCCAACAGTTTGGGTACCAGAAACCAGAAAATCAAAAGGTGAATTGAATTGGGAAAATCTGCTGTCAGGGACCTCTTTAGAGTACTGAAGAGCAATGACGTCAATCTAGAGACTAAGATGATCCAGGCTCACAGAGCCTACTAATTGGTCCTAAAAACCTTCTGAGGTCCCAACTCTTCTCACTATCTCTTAGTTGTTGGAATGGATGGAAAACCTCACAAGCAGTTCCTTAC
>NW_006399843.1:7139554-7149542 GCF_000299155.1 Elephantulus edwardii
TGACTAAGGCCGATAGAAGAAGAATCAATGCCTTTGAGCAGTGGTATTGGAGAAGATTATTGAATATAGCATGGACTGCAAAGTGAATAAACAGAGTCCATCCTGGCGAGGGTGAAAAAAAGGCAAGGATTTTGAAGCTCTGTCTGACATATTTGGTGCAAGTTGTAAGGAGGGACCAGTCCTTGGAGAGGGACATTATGTTTGAGAGAGTGGAGGGACAGTGAAGGAGAGGAAGACCTTTGATGAGACAGATTGAACTCAGTGACTGAGCTAATGGGGGAAGGTGTGTCAGATGATGAAACTGACTCAGGATAGAGCAGGGTTCAGAGCTGTTATACATAGATAGAGTCATTATTAGTTGGAGTCAACTTCACAGCACATAACAACAGCAACAACAACAACAACTTGTCATATGTTATTTTTAAAGACAGAAAAACAACACATGTGTGTGTTTGTATATAGATGTAACAGGTAACCTAGAAGTAAGGAGTTGCACTGCCAACCCAAAGGCCCACGGTTCTGATCCACCAGCTGATCTGAAGGAAAAAGTTGAAGTTTCCTCCCATGAGATTACAGCCTCTGAAAACCTGTTGAAGGATCAGCTATGAGTCAGCTCCAATTCATTGGCACACAACAACAATGTAGACACTATAGCTCATTGCCATTGAGTCAGAACTTGCTCATAGCTGACTCTCCAGTTGGCTTTTGTTGTTGCTGTTATGTACCATCGAGTCAGAACCATCACAGCAGGTTTTCAGAGGCAGTAATTTGCATAGGTGGAGAATGCCCATCTTTCTGCAGTGGAGTAGTTGGAGGATTTGAATCACCAGAGTTTGGGCTGGCAGCATAACTCTTTAGACACGGGTCACAAAAGATCCCTATGTACATATGTATACATGGATATTTTGTATGTAGACATAAAGAATACTGAGGAATAATTGATTGCTTTGGATTATGGTGTTTGTGAAGAGTTTTGAATATAATATGAACTGCCAAAAGAACAAACAAATCTGTCTTGAAAGAAGTGTAACCAGGATGCTTCTGTGATGCAAGAGTGGTGAAACTCTATCCCACATGCTTTGGGCATATTGTGAGAAGGGGGTAGACCTTAGTAAGAGACATGCTGGGAAAGGTGACAGGTCAGAGAAAGAGAGGAATATGCTCAATGAGATGCATTAATGATGTGCCTGCAACAATGGGCTTGAATATGGCAGAGATGGTGATGATGGTGCAGGGGGATAGGGTAAAGTTCTCCTCTGTTATTCATAAGGTCACTGAGTTGTAGTCAACTCAATGGCAGCTAACAGCATTAAACATGTGCATGCATAGATATCCATTTGAGTATGTGTAAAAGTTATTGCTATTGTTATTATATGCTGTCGATTCATAGCTGACCCTCCAGCATATTTTCAGAAGCGATATATTGCATGGGAAGAAATTGCCTATCCTTCTTCCCTGGAGAAGCTGGTAGATTCAAACTATGTGCCTTTGAGTTAACAACACAACTCCTTAGCACAAGACCACCAGAGTTTTCTATGTAGCATATACAAAGGTGCATGCATTGGTGTGACTGTACATATTCCTACATATATATATGTATACATCCTTAAGCACACATGGGCCATAGTTATGGTGACTTTTTAAACCTAACCAGACCTCTTGAGAGATTAGAGTTCTGTATTAGGACCATAGTCTCATGAGACAGCTCAGTCACTTGTAGTATGTTGCTGTCTTTATGTATCATCAAGTCAAGAACAAGTCATAGCGACCCTGTGAACAACAGGTCTGAACCCTGTCCTATCTTGTACCATTCTCACTAATTGTTGTTGTTGTTAAGTACCATTGAGTTGTAGACAACTCATAGCGATGCTATGAATGAAAGACCTGAACTTTCATAGTTTCTCCAAGTTCATAGGGTTTCCCGAAGCAAGCTATTTTGGAAGTGGATGCCACTCCATCTTCCAAGCTTGTTTTAATCTGGGAGCTCCACCAAATACTGTACACCATTATCACATTTGACACATCAGTTACAACGTAACATTTTCAATCCTTGCTTGGTGGTTCACTACTCAAATGGAACAAAAAGAAGAAAAGGAAATTAAAGACTCAAAGAAGAAACTAGCCTGTGGTACAAATTGTTTACAGGAATTATGACCTCATATAAACTGAGACCAGAAGAATTATATGCAGCCCAGCTACCACTAACACAATTAGAGCCACAGAAAATGGACCCTGATAGGACGGGAGGAAAATGTGGTACAGAACCTCAAATTCTCATACAGCACAAAGCAAACCATACCTACTAGACCAGAAGGGGCACAGAGAGATTTGAAAGTTAAGTCTAGAGAACTCGCCTGATATACTTTCAAAATCTCAAGTGAAACTAATCCCTGAAGTTCTCTTATACCTAGATAACAAATTGGTCCAAATAATAATGGCTATCACTCAAGATTCTAAGCTCCTTTAAAAAAAATTGCCTCAATGAGACAAAATTATTAACAATTACTTTAAAACAAAGATGAGAATGTAAGGATGCAGGGAAATGAAATAAAATTACACAAGCAAAATGGAAATAATGACAATGTATACACCCAATCAAGCATGTAAGTGGCATCCCCTAACCAAACACATGTGGAGAAGTTAATAGAAACCAAAATTCTTGTGTGAACCTTTACCAAACCACAACAAAATTTTTTTTTAAAAAAGAAAGCTCTGTCCAGCACAGAAATGGACCACACATAATTTAAAAATACATAATCTAGGCCTTTTCTGCATCAAAATCGGTAGGATCATGTTGTTCTTGTTTTTTGCTTTGCTAATGTGATGAATTATACTGATTGTTTTTCTTATTGCTGAACTATCCCTGCATAGCTCTTATGAATCCCACTTGGTCATGGTGAATTATTTTTTATGCATCGTTGGATTCTATTGGCCAGGATCTTATTCAGGATTTTTGCATCTATGTTCATGAAAGATATTGGCCTATAGTTGTCTATTTTGGTGGTGTCTTTACCTAGCTTTGGTATCAAGGATATATTTGTTTCATAATGAGTCAGAAAGAATTCAATCTTCTTCTATTTTCTGAAATAGTTTATATAGAATTGGTGACAGTTCTTCTCTGAATGCTTGATAAAATTCACTTGTAAAACCATCTGGTCCAGGGATTATTTTGGCTGGAAGTTGTTTTATTTTCTCATTAAAACTCTCAACAAAATGGGAATAGAAGGGAATTCCCTCAACATAGTAACAAGTATATACACCAACCCGAGAGCCAACATTATTCTCAATGGAGAGAGGTTAAAGGCATTCCCTTTGAGAACTAGAACTAGGCAAGGATTCCCACTATCACCTCTCCTATTCAATATTATATTAGAAATCTTATCAGTAGCAATAAGACAAGAAAAGGAAATAAGAGGTAACCAAATTGGCAAAAAGGAAGGAAAATGATCTTTTATTCGGATGATATGAAAGTATACTTAGAAAACCCTGAAGATTCAGCAAGAAAACTACTGAATATAGTTCATCAATTTAGCAAAGTGGCAGGATACAAGATCAACATACAATTATAAATTGGATTTCTCTACAGTGATAAAGAGAATATAGAATTGGACCTAGGAAAAACAATACTAATCACAATAGCTAATCACGAGACTAAATATTTGAGAGTAAATATAACTAGAAACACAAAGGATCTATTCAAGCAAAATTACAAAATATTACTACAAGAAACAAAATGAGACTTGAAGAAATGGAAGAATATACCTTGTTCATGGATAGGAAGACTCAATATTGTGAAAATGACAATCCTGCCAAAGGCAATCTACACATTCAATGCAATCCCAACACAAATACTAATTCCATTCTTCAAGGAGATTGAAAAGACAATCTCCAGTTTCATTTGAAATGGAAAGAGACCCCAAATAAGCAAAATACTTCTTAAAAAAGGCAGGAGGCATATCACTCCCTGATTTCATATCCTACCACATTGCCCTGGTGGTCAATACAGCTTAGTACTGGTACAATGACAGACACATAGATCAATGGAATAGAATTGAGAACCCAGCAATCAGCCCATCTACCTATGGTCAACTGATTTTTTACAAGGAGATGAAATCAGTTAAGTGGAGAAATGACAGTCTTTTTAACAAATGGTGTTGGCAAAACTGGAGAACCATCTGCAGAAAACTCAGACAAGACCCTCACCTCACAGCATATACAAAAACCAACTCAAAGTGGATCATGGACCTAGGACTAAAACCAAGGGCTATAAATGCCAGTTAGTCTTTAAATGGTTTGTTCTCAGTCCTAACTGCAAGTTAATTCCCATGTCATCCATTCAACTCTCTGACTAGTCTTTTCTCCCTCTTATAAGGTTTCTACACTGTGTGTAAAGTGGCACCAAACAGAGTTTCATTTCTGTGTTATATCATTGTCACATTTAAGATCTTTCTGACTTCAAGATTAAAACATTTATCTGTGCTCTCTTCTATCTATGGCTTTTTTGTGTTTAAATCTTTCATTCCTCTGAATTTTTTTTTTCAAAGACGAGACTGCAAATCCAAATGGTTCTCATATATCTTTGCAATATTTTCTCCCATTATTTGTCCACCCAATCTTTTCTCCTTTACACCAGTCACTGCCCTCTGATTCGTTTCAGACCCCTGTGTTCAAGCAGTGACTCCGAAGCTGTAGAGCCAGACAGGCTGTCTAAATGAAAGAAGCAGCCTGAGCAGAGATGAAGTCATGGTGGTGATTTGGACAGTGAAAGCAAGTTTCTTAAAAGAAGCAACTGCAATTCAGCTCAAGTTACTTTGCTCATGCAACAGATGCGGTGATATTTTTAAAAATACAGATTAAGTAATTTTGATCTGTATTTCATCTCATCACTATCAGTGTTGTTGCTATTGGTAGTTACTGTCAAATACATACCAACTAGGTCTTCTCATTGTACTTAGAGAGGAAAATTCAAAGTTTTTTTATGTAAGCCTTACATAATTAATTTTTATTTCAAAATTCTGTGACCAATTACTTTAGTTAGTTCATTTTCAGCTGTAATAGTTTCCTAGGAAGCCTTGGTGGCACAATGTTTAAGCACTTGACTGCTAACAGCAAGGGCAGTGATTAGAATCCCCTAAACATGGAGACATAGGGTGTTGTGGCACTGAAATTTGGTTCTATGGAGATTAAATGATAACGGGGAGAAAAAAATTCTGTCACATCAAATTTCAGCCTTGGAAACCACATAAATCAGCTCTACTTTGGGCTACGGGGTTACAATGAGTCAGACCAGATTCACTCACTATTGAATCAGTTATGTGACAAGAGGAATAATCGTTCCTTAAGTGAGCGGCAAGACGCCGAGCTGCAATTCCGAAGACACACGGTTCGAGGTCACCAGTCGCTCCATGGGAGAAGGATGGACAATCTCCTTCCATGCGATTAACTTCCTCTGAAGACTCACCGGAGGGTCAGCTGTGAGATGGTTTGGACTCTAAAGTACATAAGAACAACAACAACAACAATCTGCAAATAGTTATTTTGCAAGTTCATATATATATATTTATATTATATGTAGATAGATAATATAGATATTATAGATAGATATTGTGTATGTGTGTGTGTGTGTGTGTGTCTGTGTGTGTGTGTGTGTGTGTGTGTGTGTGTGTTACATTTTTTCAATGCGTTTCACTCATAATCTATTGAGAGGACAAAAAAAAATATTACTTTGGTGTGACTATCCCTTGCTGCAAGGTGACTTTTCAGCATCTCAGGCCCTCAAATCTAGGTTGCCCTTTTTTGAATGTCTCTTTTATAATTGCAATATGACCCTAAGAACCTACAAAGAGTTATGTTGTTTGTAGGTGATTTCAAGTTGAGTAAGACTCACAGCGACCTTACAAACAATTGATCTGAACACTGTCTTATCCTGAGCCAGCCTCACAACGTCTGACTCATTCAAGCCCACTGCCACAGTCAGCATGTCAACCCACCTAATCAAGGGTCTTCCTCTCTTTCCCCTTCCCTCCACCTTCCCAAACATAGTGTCCTTCTCCAAGGAATAATCTCTCCTATCAACATGACCAAAGCATGTGAGATGAAGTTTTATCATCTTTGCTTACAACGAGCACTCTGGCTCCACATTCTCCAAGACATATCTGTTTGTTGTTTTGACAGTCGATGGGATCTTCAACACTCTTCTCCAATATCACAGTTAGGGGAAACTCCAAAAAGAACTTTCTGAGAAGAGACCCCACCCTGTCATAATGGCACCATCTGAGAAACAATTGCCCAAAGGAAACTATATAAAGAATGGAATGTGCATCTCTTCCTGGGGATTTTCTAGACTAATTCCATCAGGTCTTATAGTCCTATTTACTTTCCACCATAATGTCTCATCACCAAACTCATGTCCCAATGGTATGTTCAAATCCAAATATTACTCAGTCTCCTATCTTCCCATATATATAAAAAATCCTTCTACTGTACTTTCTGAAACTCATCATAAGCAAAATTCTTTAGAGAGGACACATAAATTCTGGAGGTTATTAGCACTTTCTTGCTCATTGAATTCATACTTTTGCCTGAGGCACTGCCTGCTAGGAACTCCTTCAAATAGTGGCTATTTGACCCATATGCCCCAGGGTCTGGAGTGAAACAAGGGTCCTTCTTGCTCTTCATTGATACTTCCAGTACATTTTTCCTACATGCTTCCTCAAATTCTTGACTCTTTTGAAGTACAACTATGTTACCCCTGTGGCAGTTGCCTCTCAACCATCTGGTTATTCATTGGAATCATTTTCTTTACTCTTCCTGGCTTGGCTCTTGGCTACTTTGTTATCCAGGTAAATAATCCATCCAGTATTAAGCCTTTTTATACCCTTAAAGTCCTTCAAATCAGTGTTTATTTCCCCCCTAAGTTACCTCAGTCTCTTGCTCCCATGATCATGCTCTACACTTTATCATTACCAAAACCCATACTCAAATGTTGCTGTTGTTAGGTGTTGTTAAGTAGAGTACAACTCATAGCAACCCTATGAACAAAAGATCGGAACCCTATTCTCTCCTGTGCCATCCTCATACTTCCTGACACACAAGAGGCCATTGTGGTAGTCACCATGCCGCTCCACCTGGTTGAGGATCTTCCTCTCCTTTGCTGACCTTCCACCCTTCCTAACATCGTGTCCTTCTCCAAGAAATAGCCCCTCCTAGCAATATGCCAAAGTATGTAGGGCTATACCTCATCATTCTTGACTCCAAAGAGCACTCCAGCTGCACTCTCTTCAAGACATAGTTGTTTGTTCTTTTGGCTGTCCATGGGCTATTCAGTACTGTTCTCCAACACCACAGCTCAAAGACATCAATTCTTCTTCTGTCATCCTTATTCGTTGTCCAGCTCTCAAATAAATAGAAAGTGATAAGTAAGATGATGACCTGAATCAGATACACCTTAGTCCTCAAACTGATATCATTACTCCTCAATAACTTGGAGAGGTCCCAAACTGCATATGAACTATATGAACAGGAGCCAATGGTAATGAAGGAAGAAGTGGAAGCTACATGGAAGGCATTGGCAAATAATAAGACCCTAGGAATCAATGGGATACCAATTGACATGTTTCAATTAACAGATGCAGCCTTGGATATGCTCAAATCAGTCTATGCCAGGAAATTTGGAGTACAGCTGCCTGGCCAATGGGTTGGAAGAGGTTCATATTTGTTCCCATTCCCAAGAAAGATAATCCAACTGAATGTGGAAATTATCGAACACTCAAACCTTACCACCCTCAAATCACAAACTACTCACTCACTCTAGCAACTCTATTCCCAAGTTACTGGCACCTCATTAAGAAAGACAGGAACACCCTCAACCAAATGGACTGACACAGTGACTGTTGCAAAGTACCTTGAGTGTGTCAGAGAGGAGGATGGCACAGAATAGGACAGGGTTCAACTCTGTTGTTCATAAGATTACTATGAGTCTTACTAGACTCAATGGCACCTAACAACAATAACAACATCAAGAATTCTATACATTGCTTTTTTTTTTCTTTCTCTTCAGAGTATCACTCAATTTCTCCTCTCTTTATTCATTACCCAGTTGACCCTAACTCCCCTGAAACTTTCCTCTTCTGTTGCAGCCAACGATTTTGCTGTTAGGTGCCATCAAATCAACTATAACTCATAGCTACCCTATGAACAGACCCAAACTCTGCATTATTCTATGTCATTCTCACTACTTCTGATATATGTGAGTCCATTTTTACAGTTGCTGTGTCAATCCTCCTTGTTGAAAGTCTTGCTCACTTTTAATGACTCTCCATCTTCCCAGTAAAATGTCTTTTTCTAAGGACTGGTCCCTTCCAACATTGCTCCAAATATGTGAGACAAAGTTTCACCATCCTTGTCTCAAAGAAGCACCCTGAATTTTCTCCAAGACATATTTATGTGTTCTTTGGTCAGTCCATGAGAGATATTCAGTACTCTTCTCCAACACCACACACAGCTCAAAGGTATTTTCATTGTCCAATTTTTGGATGTATAGCAAGTCACTGAAAAGATCAGGTTTGAGTCAAGTGCACCTTAGTCTTTAAACTGATATCATTGCTCCTTAACACCTTAGAGAAGTGTCTAAAAGCGAATTTCCCCAATTAACATGTCTTTTCATTTCTTTACAGCAGGTACTATATTGATTGTGGAGTCAAACAAGATGAAATTGTCAATATCTTCAAACTTTTCTCCATTTGCCTATTGCCCAAGTGGTGAGGATTTTTGTCTTCTTGATGTTGAGATTTAATATACATTGAAAGCTATACCCTTTGACTCTCTGCAGCAAGCATCTCATGTCCTCCTTTTTTTAGCAAGCAAGGTTGTGTCATCTGTGTAATACAGGTTGATGATGAGTCTTCCTCTGATCCTGATTCTGTATTCTACTTCATAAAGTCCAGCCTTTTGTATCATTTGTTCAACTTACAGATTGATAGATGTAGAGAAAGGAGACAGACCTGACAGACATCTTTCTTGATTTTAAACCTTGCACTCTTCCTTCACTTTGTTTGTATAACAGCTTCTTAGTCTAAATACAGGTTTCACATGAACACGATCCTTCTGTATTTTCTTCTGGCTTTTGACCAGATCCATCTGACCGCAGCAGCTATATCCCTGATGCTGTGGCCTCTTCTAAATCTAGCTTGAATTTCTGGCAGTTTTCTGACAATGATATGTTCTAGCCATTTTTATATAATTTCAATTCTCTCTACTCTTCACTTGCACTGGAGTAGTAAAACGTAACTACTTATATAGTGTACTACATTTTCTTAACTCCTTACCCTAACCTCCAAGAAAATAATCTTACATTATGACTCAGATTGATAGTTTTCCAATAATACCTTTACCTTTTTCGTAATCATAGACTATTGATTTAGACATAGATTTTCTAGACTTATGGCTACTTTCATCAGTTTCATTTAGCCAGTTGTAGACCTGGGGCCAGGTGGGGTTTGGTGAGGTTTTTTCCCTCTTTATTTAGAAAGAGAGGGAGGTCATCGATGAAATGGATTGATAGAATGACTAGGGTAATGGAGGTAGGTGTGTCAGAGACAGTAAACTTGGCACAGGATAGAGCAGGTTTCAGGGCTGTTGTACATAGAGTTGCTATGAGTCACAAATGACTTGACAGCACATAACAACAACAACAATAATATTTTATTTTATGTTGGTTTGCTTACAAAGATCATATATATTGTGTTTCACATTATGTTTCATTCACATTGTGTTTCGTTCCCATTCATTATATTTTATAAAATTAATCTCCATTGAACTATCCCTACGATTACCCTGTCTTTCAAAATCTCTGTGGGATCTTTTTTATTTCCTTTACCCTTCCCTCCCTCCACCCAACAAATTGTGCAACCCTATGATTTAACCCTTGCCTATCCTCACCCCTTTGCTCCCACCCTACTCCCCTTGGATCTTCATAAACATTTTGCTA
>NW_006399843.1:7150035-7150874 GCF_000299155.1 Elephantulus edwardii
TTTTCTCAGGGTATATTACTAGAAATGGAATAGCTGAGTGATGTGAAATTTCTATGTTCAGCTTTTTTGAGGAAACACTAAATTGCCTTCAATTTTATAAACCCACCAACAATGTATGAGAGTTCCAATCACTCCACATCCTCTCCAACATTTATTGCTCGCTGTTCTGTTAAACTTTGTAAGGCCAAATTTTGGCAAATGAAATTTAGATGGTCTGCTTCTATGACAACTTTTGGAAACCGTAAAAGAATTCAGGCCAATTAGCAAACTGTGGTACATCTATGAATGGAGTTTTGTTCAGTAATAACAAGAAGTGAGCTATTCTTCTCAAGCTACAAAAAGATATGTAAGAACCTTAAATGTGTATTGCTAAGTGAAAGGAGTTAATCTGGGAAGAAAAACCTACATTTTGTTTTACTCTAGTAGTAGGACATTCTGGAAAAGGCAAAACAGTTCGCTACCGCCACTGACAGCCAGTAAAACTACAGAGATGGTAAAAAGATCAGTGGTTGTCAGGAACTTAGAAGAGAATTGAATAGGTAGCACAAAGGGAAGAGTGGAACTGTTCTGCATGCTTCTGTATGGGTGAATACATGAAACTATGCATTAGTGAAAACCCATAGAGTTGTACAACACAAAGCGTAAGCCCTAATGTGCACTGTGGGCTTTAGTTAATAATAACATATGAATATTGGCTCATCATTTGTGACAAATGTGGCACACTAATGCAAGATGTTAATAATAGAATCAGCAGAGGGGAGAGAGCAGCCGTATGGGAATTTTCTGTCTTTCCTCTCAATTATT
Organism: Elephantulus edwardii; assembly: GCF_000299155.1. Lineage (NCBI taxonomy): Eukaryota > Metazoa > Chordata > Mammalia > Macroscelidea > Macroscelididae > Elephantulus > Elephantulus edwardii. The sequence continues at coordinate 7,150,840 of NW_006399843.1, forward strand.
CTATAAATCTAGGGCTGCTTTTTTTATATAAAAAA
>NW_006399843.1:7157701-7161835 GCF_000299155.1 Elephantulus edwardii
GTTTGTTCTGTTGTGACATTTCCTGATTAATCTCTTATTAGCATTATTTGTGTCTTCTCTTTCTTTTCTTTTCTTTTGTGAGTTTTGCTAATGGTTTTTTGATTTTATTGACCTTTTCAAAGAACCAAATCCTAGTTTTGTTGATAGTTTCAATTGTTTTCTGGTTTTCTATTTCATTTATTTCTGCTCTAATTTTTATAATTTCAGTTTTTCTAGAGGGTGTCAGGTTTTCTTGCTGTTCTTTTTCAATTTGCTGAAGATGTTAAGTTGGAGAGTCAATTGTCATTTTTTTCTTGCCTTTTGATGTTTTTGCTTATTGCCATAAATTGACCTCTGATTACTGCTTTGGCTGTTTCCCAGAGGTTTTGGTAAGTGGTGTTTTCATTGTCATTTGTTTCAAGAAACTTTTTAATTTCATTTTTTATTTCTTCTAGTTCCCAGTCATGTTCAAGCAAGGAGTTGTTCAGCTTCCAAATGTATGTTTTTTTCCTCCTTCATCTTCTTATTATTAATTTCTAATTTTGTAGCATTATGGTCTGAAAAATATTTTGTATTATTTCTATGTTTTCTAATTTATTGATGCTTGCCTTGTGACCTAGAATGTGATCTATTCTGGAAAATGTTCCATGCACATTGGAGAAGAAGGTATTTTGTGGGTTTTTTTGGGTGCATTAGCATGTAAATATCTATGAGGCCAAGTTGGTTTATTGTGTGGTTTATTTCTTCAGTATCTTTGTTGAGTTTCTTTCTGGTAGTTTTCTCTTTTCTTGAGAGGGGTGTATTGAAGTCTCCAAGTACTATAATAGTGTTGTCTATTTCCTTCTTCAGTTTTGTTAATGTTTGTTTTACGTATTTTGCAGGTCTTCAATTTGGTGCATAGATATTTATTATTGTTATGTCTTCTTGTTCTATTGACACTTTCAGCATTATGTAGTGGCCTACTTTGTCCTTTGTGATGGTTTTTACAATGATATTTATTTTATCAGAGATTAATATTACTACTCCTGCTTTCTTCTGGTTGCCTTTTGCTTGGTATATTTCCCCCACCCTTTTATTTTTAGTCTGTCTTTGTCTTCATTTTTCAGGTGTGTCTCTTGTAGACAACATATCGATGGATTTTGGGTTTTTATCCAATCTGCTACTCTTTTTCTCTTCAGCGGTGCATTTACACCATTCACATTCAGTGTGATTATTGAGAGGCAAGATTTTATTGCTATCATTGTGTTGAGTTCTTTTTGGTGTTGTTGCTAGTTACTTTGTCCCATGATGCTTTCTGTGGTATGTCTGTAAAACGGACATCTCTGAGTCTTTTCTGCAATGCTGGTCTTGTTTTTACAAACTCTCTTAGGTTCTGTTTTTCTGGGAATATCTTGATGTCTCCTTCATATTTGATGGATAATTTTGTTGGATACAGTATTCTTGGTTGACAGTTGTATTCTTTGAGTCTTTGATATATGTTCTTCCACTCTCTTCTTGCTTGCATGGTTTCTGCTGAGAAATCGGCACTTAATCTTATCTATCTGCTCTCCCTTATAGGTTACTCTTTGTTTCTCCCTTGCTGCTTTCAGGACTCTCTCCTTATCTTTGGTTCTGGGAAATTTAACTATGATATGCTTTGATGGTTTTCTTTTGGGGTCTAGTTATGTGGTGTTCACTGAGCTTCTTGAATATATATTCTTTCATTCTTCATTATGCCTGGGAAGTTTTCCTCTAGTAATTCTTCCACAAATTTTTCAGTGCTTGTAACTTGCTTCTTCCTGTTCTGGGATGCCAATGATGCACCTGCAATTTTTATTGATGGTGTCCCACATTATTCTTTGGTTTTCATATTTTTCCTTCCTTTTTGAGTCTGCTTTTTGCTCTAGCAGATCAGTGGTGACAATTCTGTCTTCCATTTCACTGATTCTGTGTTCCATCTCTTCAACTCTGCTCATGTGTCCCTCCATCATGTTGACAACATCTGAAACATTGAACCTCATATTTTGGATAGTGGTTTCTTGTTTTTCCAGTGCCACTAATGCCTCATTTGTTTTCTCTACATTGTTCTGAATTGGTTTTTTGAGCTCCTCATGGTTTTTTCTTATAGTACCCTGTAATTCTTCAAGTTTGTCTTTCATTCATTGAAAATATTCAATCATTGTTCTTTTAAATTATGTGTCAGAAATATCCATCAGACTTTCTGGCTTTAGGAAATCCATTGATACTGTGTCACCCTTTGGGGTGACATCTTACTTTGCACTTGTGTATTGTGTGTGACAGCTTGCTTTCTTCAAGACATTGATATGCTCTTGATCTGAAGACAATGCTCTAGAGATAAGTTGGGTAGCTACCCCACTTGTGTTTTTCTCTGAACTTCTAACTCCAGGGAAATGTTAGTTCAGAAGTTGTGAGAGCTGCCTCTTGTAGGTAAGACAGGTCAAGGTGCTCCAGATTAAAGGCAGGTTGATTAACCAGATGCATAGGCACAGGTGTGGAGCCAAATGGGGTGGGGCATGCACAGGGGTTGCACAATCACAAGGGCAGGTCAGACACTTGGGGGACCTCACTCAGACCTCTACTATCTGGGTATGCTTACAATTGGGGTCCCTATTCAAATTCCAGCTGTCTGTCTCCCACCCAGTGGTCCCTGTGCAGTGGTACTTAAGAAGGTGCCCTCAAGCAGTGGCCCCTGCCCAAGCAACAAGACAAAGTCAAATTCCCACCAACCCACTCACCTCTGACTGGTCTGTAGTGTCCACAAAAGTTCAGACAAATTACCACTGGCCTGCTCGTTCCTGGGCGGTCATTGTGGCCCAAGAGAGCTCAGCCAAATTCCCACCAGTGGGCTCACCCTTGGGTACTCTCCCAGGCAATCGGCGGTGCCCAAGAAAACCCAATTAGGATCCTACCAGCCTTTCTTATGGCAGATCAGTCCCACAGCAGTTTGATTGGTGGCTTCAGACAATAGCTGGATCAGTGGTGTGCCTTTGTGTTCTGATTCAAAATCCTACTGTCCACGGCTGTTGGTAGGTCTCTGTGCTGCATGAAGGACTCTCCAGTGGCCCTGGGGTGCTGCCAGGGGTGCAGAGTGTGCCGGGGGTGCAGGGGCACAGGACAGTGGTGGGGTGGTGTCCTGGGGACAAGGTGCTGGGGTGGGGGTGCAGGTGCAAGGGAGGTGGGGCTTGTGCACTGCTGGGAGTTAGGGGTTGCAGTCTGTTCCCAGATGTTCAGCTGCCAAGTCACCAGTCCTTAGCACATCAGAGTGTGCCACCACCACTCCTAAACTTCTAACATACTGAAACCACTGTTATTTTAAGAATCTGTTATTCACAGTGTGAAGAACATGGTATATGATTTTTTTAAGTAAACCAGTATTTAAAAAAAAATCTGTTATTCAAAAGAAGAAAAGCTTAACCAATACGTTACTCTCTCCTTAAACCTCTAACATCTCCTTCCCACACAGCAGGCTCAATTTACGATCTTGTTTCTTATTTCACTGAGAAAATAAAAGCAACTGAAACCAAATTTCCATTCCTAATCACCTACCTACAGGTCTTTCAACCTACTCATCCACTGTGAGTACATTCTCTGTTATCCTTCCTCTGACAGTGGTTGAGCTGAACTCTGTTTCTTTGCTCGTGTTTTAGAGCCTACCTCTCTTGCCTATTCAACAACTGTGTTTGCAATAACACTTCACTCTCCTGCATCAGCAGCTTTTCCCTTTCAAAAAGATCACTCCAAATTATGTACAAAAATTCTTTACTTTTCTCATGATTCAATAACAAAATCAAACTGATTTAATTTTATTCCTAGGCTATCATCCCATGTTTATCCATTGCTTCATGAAACAGGAGTTTGTGCATGGAAAATGGTTAACATGATGAGCTATTAACTAGAAGGTGGGAGTCTACTCAGAGATACCTCAGAAGAAAGACCAGGAAGATCTACTTTTGTAAAAATGAGCTCTTTTTTTACATGTCTTGCTAGTATTTCTTCCATTTCTAAAATAAGGGTCTTGTGCAGGATTTGTCTCAATGAGATCAAATTGTTTCCAGCAATCATTGCTTCTGAGTGCTACATAGTATTCCATTGTGTGAATATACCACAATTTTTTAATCCATTCTTTAAAGGATATTTGTGGATATTTTAACTGTT
>NW_006399843.1:7161955-7169791 GCF_000299155.1 Elephantulus edwardii
AGGGTCAATAAATGAAAGGAAGTCCCCATTGAGATAGATTGACACAATAACTGCAACAATAGGCTTAAGCACTGTGGAGATTTTGAGGTTGGTGTAAGACTAGATTGGTTTCATTCTCTGTATGTGCGGTTGGCATCAACCTCATGGAGTCAACTTGATGGTACCTGACAAAAACAAAACTCCATTTAAAAACCCCTTGGAGATGAGATTGACTACTCTTTCTCTCTTGCATTTCTATGTCTGAACTTTCAGGAAATTCTGTCAACTCTACCAGAATAAGGCCAGAAACCACATGTCTACTTCCAGTGTTCTATATCTACTACCTTTGTCCAACTCTTATATTAGCCCTTTTTGGGAAAACACCAAGGATCCCATAACTAATATATTCTCTCTCTCTTAGTTCATCTGTGACCGGTCTTCCCTCTTACATCTTGTTGCAGTTGCACAGCCTCCTTGCTTGTCTTCTAGCCAACATGTCCCTGCATCAGAGCACTGGTCTTGATTACTGAAATGGTCTTCCCTCATGTATTCACGTTTCCCACCCTCACTCCCATTCATGTATATGCTCACAAGAAATCACAAAGGTATTATCGCTGGCCATCTTATCCTTACTGGCACCCTTTGTTGCTATCTCTCACAGTTTTTTATCACTTACTCTTTCTTGCTTTTTATCTGCTGCAGAAGATTAAATACTATAGTTTTCAATAGAGTGCATCTCAACATTAAGAACAGTTCTCACTACTGAGTCAATGTTGTTGCTGTTGTCATGTACCACCACATCACCTACAACTCATAACGACCCTATTTACAATCTCTCTGAATTCTGCTCTATCCTGAGCCACTCTCACTGTCTCTGACACATTTACCCCCAATACCCCATTTACTGTTTTAATCCATCTCATCTGGGGTTTTCCTCTCATGCACTGGCCCCCAATCTTCTAAGCATGATGTTCTTCTCCAGGGGCTGGTCCTTCTAGGCAATATCCTCAAAGAATGTGAGACAGAGAGAGCTTCAAAATCCTGCCTCCAAGAAGCAGCCTGGTTTCACACTCTCCAGGATAAAACTGTTTGTTCTCTTGGCAGTGAATGGTATGTTCAATACTTTCCTCCAGTACCACAGCTCAAAGAAGTAAATTCTTCTGTCATCTTTGGTCATTGCCCAGCTATCTACTTCATAGCAAGTAATTACATGGCCTAAATTAGGTATACCTTGGTTTCCAGACTGACATTGCTCTTTTGTACTTTGGAGAGGTCCTTGATAGCAGACTTTCCCCAGAGCAATTTGTCTTTTGATTTCTTCTCTACTGGTGCCAAGAGTATTGATTGTGGAACTGAACAAACTGAAATTGTTAATTAACAACTTCAATCTCCTCTTCATCAGTCATGGTGCTGCAAATTGGCCTAGTGGTGAGAATATTTGTCTTCTTGATGTTGAACTTCAATTCATACTGAAGACTACCTTGAACTTCTTCAGTAAATGCTTCAGGTTCTCCTCAGTTTCTGCAAACAAGGTTGTATCATCTGCATAACATAGGTTCTTGATGAGTCTTCCTCCAAGTCTGATCCCACATTCCTCCTCATAAAGTCCAGCTTCCCAAATGATATGTTCTGCATATAGATTGAAAAAGTGTGGAGAAAGGGTGCATTCCTGATGCACTCTTACTGATTTTGAACCATGCATTGTTTCTTATTGCATTCTGAGGACTGCTTCCTGGTCCACATATAGTTTTCACATGAGCACAATCAAGGGTTCTGGGATTCCCATTTTTCTCAAGGTTAGCCACAATCCGTTGTGATCTATCTACACAGTCAAATGTCTTTGCATAGTCAATGAAGCATAAAGAACATCATAAAGCTGTTGTCAACAATTTATTTTACTTGCATGCACAATCAGGACCTGTGGTAACAACAGCTAAGAAATCAAAAGATGTATTGCATTTGGAAAATCTATTGTCAAAGACCTCTGCATATTGCTAAAAAAGCAACAGTGTTAGTTTAAAGACTAAAGTGCACCTGATCCAAGTCTTTTCAATTGCTTCTTACGCATCTGAAAGTGGGACAATAATTAAGTATGACAGAAGAATTGATGACTTTGAATTGTGTTGTTGCAGAAGAGTACTGAATATCCCATGGACTGTCAAAACAACCCAGTCTGTCTTGGAAGAAGTGCAATCAGAATGTAGCTTAGAGGCAAGGATGGCAAAACTTCTTCTCACATACTTTGAGCAAGTTGTCAAGAGGGGCCAATCCTCAGAAAAATACATTATGATAAGAAAGATGAAGAGTCAGAAAGAGAGGAAGACTCTTAATTAGATAGATTGACAGTGACTGTAACAATGAACTTCAGCACATCAGATTATGAGGATGGTGAAAAACAGGACAAAGTTCAGATCTATTGCTTGTAGGGTTGTAATGAGTCATGGTCAGCTTGAAGGCACCTAACAACAGCCGTTTAATTTATTCATTCTCTAACAATATTGTATACTTTTCATTTTCTCATAGATGTTTGATTCTGTTCTTTCACAGCATCTTCACTCTGTCATTTCACTGACTATATGTCTTTTAGGGTACTCTTTCTCCAGACCAGATTCTTCTGTTTTTAGCTATACTGATTTGGCTTTCATGGTGACCTTGTGTACAACAGAATAAAAGATTGCCCAGTCTTATGCCATCCTTACGGTTATTGCTGTATGTGAGATAATTCTTGAAGCCATGGTGTCAAATCTTACTGAGAATCTTTCTCTTTTCAATGACTTCCACGTTACTAAGAAGATACACTTCTTCAAGGAATGGTTCCTTCTGATAACATGCCCAAAATCTCAACATCTTCACTTTTAAGCAATATTGTGACTCTACGTCTTCCAGGACAAATTTGTTTTTCTTCTGGAAGTCTATAGTATATTCAATGTTCTTAACCAACAACAGAAATCAATTGCATTAGTTCTTGTCTTTCTTACTCATTGTACTACTTTCACCTGCATATGAGGCAATAGAAAATATCATGTTTGGGATCAGGTTGCATCTTAACTCTCAAAGTGATGTCTTTGCTTTTTAGTTATTGAAAGAGATCTTTTGCAGCAGATTTGTGCAATACAAATACACCTCTTTATTTCTTGATCACTGCTTATTTATATATTGATTATTGATCCTATAAAAATTGAATCCTTGAGAACATCAATCTTTCCTCCATTTATCAGGATATTGTTCGTTGTTGTGAGTTGTGAGTATTTTTGTTTTCTTTATCTTGAGGTATAACATATGGTGAAGGCTATATAGTCTTTTCCCCCTCTTTTTAAATTATACTAGTTTATTTACAAAATTAAAATACATTGTTTTTCAGACCAGATTCTTCCAATTTTCTTTACCCCTCCACCTCCCATCCATCAAATTGTACAACTCCATGATTCATTCCTTGTCCCTGCACATCTTTATCCTTCTGCTTCCACCCTAACCTGCCTTGGATCTTTATACTCATTCTATAATAATTGTTTTCTAATCACTGGAAGTAAGAGGGATGCAAATTAAAACCACAATGAAATACCATCTCACTCCAGTAACAGTGTCAAAGTTAACAGGACAGCAAGTAATAAATGTTGGAGAGGATGTGGCAAAATAGGAACTCTTATACATTGTTGGTGGGATTGTAAAACGGTACAATCACTCTGGAAGGCAATTTGGCGCTTCCTCAAAAAGCTGAATGTAGAAACTCCATATGACCCAACTATTCCACTGTTTGGAATATACCCTGAAAAATGAGAACTTAGGCATAAACAGAGACTTCTCAACCAATGTTCATAGCAGCATTATTCATTATCGCAAGAACATGGAAACAGCCCAGATGTCCAAACACAATCAAATGGATTGAGAAAGTTTGGTACATTGATACAATGGAATACTATGCAGCACACAGGAGCAATGATTTTATAAATTATTTCCTAACTTGGGAGGGACTAGAGAGCATTGTGTTAAGTGTACTCACTCAGTCCCACAAGGACAAATATTATAGAAAACCATTATTGTACAATGACTATATTGTCTTTTCACTTATCAATATATGCTTTCCACTTCTTTGTTTTTTGAAAACAAGTTTGTGTCATCTATATATTGTAGGTTGTTAATGAGCCTTCCTCCAATATTAATGTTGTATTCATATCCATACAGTCTGTTTTTGCTGAATATCAGTGAGTAAGAACCAATCCATAGCTGACCCTCCAGTGGGTTTTCAGAGGCAGTAAACTGTATGGGAGAAGATGATGTATCTTTATGGACAATCTGAACTAGCTAGTGGATTGGAACTGCATACCTTTCCATTGGTAGAAAAGTCCTTATCACTAAACCACCAGACCTCCTTTCATACAGTCTAGCTTCTTGAATTATACAGATTGAATAAGTATGGTGAATGGATTCAACCTTGACACATATCTTACTATCATAGTGATTACATCTTGGTTCTGTATAGATTCTACATAAGAACAATTAAATGTTCTAGAATTAACAATTCTTCACAGTGTTATCCATAATTTATTATGCTCACACAGGTGAATGCCTTTGCATAGTCAATAAAAATCAGGCAAATGTCTTTCTTGAACTCTATTTTAAGCTGAGATTCGTGTAATGTCAGAAATTATAACCCTTGTTCCATGACCTCTTCTGAATTTAGCTTGAAATTCCGGCAGTTCTCAACTAATGTGCTGCCACAGCTATATTTAATGCTTCTGTAATTCATAGGGTATACTTTGCTTTCTGTGTATTTTCCTTTCCTTTAGTGGTTTGTGCAAGTTATCACTTTGTCTTTCCATCTTAGTCATCTGTATTGTGGGTGACTGTAGCTAGACCTTTCACTTACTGTGAAAGAATTCTGATTTCCTTCCTACTTAAATCTTAACCTTACTAGATCTTCCTCTAAGAACTTCAGTTTGATGGGTTGCTTGTAGAAGCTTGTGTTCTAACTGCCTTTCTGTTGCTAGGGATGGTGAGGAGTTGCTAAAAAGATATTTGGGCAAATAAGAATTACTGGGTGTTCCTTTCTTTCCTTTGCTTAGAAATTTAATGTTGGTGGTCTTATACTTAGTTTTGATGACCACACTCCTAATCCTAAGACTGTGCTCTTTAATGTTTGACAGTTTTTCTCTGTTTTAGACTGTCTACCAACCTTCATCCTCTCAGAGAAGGGAGTCCTGGTAATAATGTCCAGATTTTTCTTCAAATATCATCTCTTTTCTTCAATTTAATACTCTTATTTGAGCTGTAGGAAAGAAAAACAGGTTTGTCCTGGAGAGGGTGAGGCCAGACTGCTTCTTGGAGGCTTTGTCTGATATATTTTGGACATGTTGCAAGAAGGGACCAGTCCTTGGAGAGAGACATTATGCTTGGGAGGGTAGAGGGACAATGCAGGAGAGGAAGACCCTTGATGAGATGGATTGATTCAGTGATTGGGGTAATGAGGGTAGGTGTATCAGAAACAACAAGGTTGGTACATGTTAGAGCAGGCTTCAGGGTCACTATGAGTCACAAGGAACTCAATAGCTCATAACAACAACAACAACAACAACAACTAGTCAATATTGTCTAAAGTTTTTGTTATTATGGTTTTTCTCTTCTATTAGTTATGCTGCTAAATTTTTGGGTTTTTTTCTGGTTTTTTAAGAGTTTTTGCTAAGTTTTTTTTAGAGTTGTTGTTGTTGCTATTACTGATTTTCTGGTTAAGTGTATTGGGAGAGTGTAGTGGTGACTCTGCTATCATTATTTATAAGAGGAGAGAGGAAACAAATAAAAAGAATAGCAATCTAATCCCACAACCTCTAAAAGAAAAGATATTATAAGGGTAAGGGCTGAAATCAGTGAGATAAAAAACAGAAAAATTACTGAAACCAGCAACAAAACCAGGAGCTGGTTCTTCAAAAGCATTAATAAAATAGGCAAATCATTGGCAAACTTGACAAAAAAAAATTGAATAAAAAACACAAATAATCCAGGTAAGAAATTAGAGAGATGATAACATAACAGAACTAACTGAAATTATATGGATAACATCAGAAATTATGAAAATATAAATTAGAAAACCTACAGGAAATGGGAAAATTCCTAAAATTCCACACACCCTTGCCCAAATTAGCACAGACAAAAGTGGAACACTTGAATAGGCCCGCTACATAAGAAAAAATTGGACTGATCATAAAAAGACCCTCTGATCCCCAAAAAAGAGCTCAGATGGCTTCATGGGTGAATTATATCAAACATTCACAGCAGAAATACCACAATACTACTTAAATTATTTTAAAAACAGAAAAAGAAGGAACTCTTCCAGAATCATTCTATGAAGCAAATACAGACTTAATTCTAAAACCAGGCAAAAACACCAGTCAAAAAGAAAACTATATACCCATAACTCGGGGTAACATAGATGCTAATTTTTTTTCTATGCTAAAATTTTTAACAAAATTCTGACCAATAGAATCTACTGTTAGTGTTATGTGCTGTCGAGTCACTTGTGACTCATAGCAATCCTATTTACAATAGCTCTGAAGCCTGCTCTATCTAGAGCCAACCTTATTGTCTGACACCTACCCTCTTTAACCCAGTTGCTGGATAAATCCATCTCATTGAGGGTCTTCCTCTTTTGTGCTGTCCCTCCAATCTCTCAAGAATGATGTCCCTCTCCACGTACTGGTCACTCCTTGCAACATGCCCAAAGAATGCCAGACAAACAACATGTTTTTTAAAAGTATTCATCACAACCAAGTGGGTTTCATAACAGGAATGCAGGGATGTAGAACACTTGAACAGACCCCTCACAGAAGAATAAACTGAGCAGGTCATATAAAAACTCCCAAGAACAACCAAAAAAAGTGCTGGACCAGATGGTTTCACCAGTGCATTTGATAAAATATTCAGAGAAGAGCCATCTCCAATATTACATAAACTTTTTCAGAAAATAGAAAAAGAGGACATATTCCCATATTCATTGTAAGATGTTAAAAACACCACAGAAAAAGAAAATTAGAGACTATCTTTTATAAATATCAATGCAAAAATCCTTAACAAAATACTAGTAAATAGAAATCCAGTGTTTTAAAAAACTAATAGATCATGAACAAATGGTAGTCACAACAAGCATACAAGATAGTTCAACATATGAAAAATATGAAACTTAACTAAGCATAAGAATAAAACAAAAGAATCACATGATTCTCTCAATTGATATAGAAAATGCTTTTGACAAAAGCCAATATACTTTAATGATAAGACCATTCAACAAAATAGAAATTGAGGGAACTTTCCTCAAGGTTACTAACAGCATATACTCTAAACTAACAACTAACATTATCCCCAACAGAGAGAGATTAAAGGCCTCCCCACCACCAAAAAAGGAACCAGACAAGGATTCCCACTGTCTCCACTCCAATTCACTATTAGATTAAAAGGCCTAGTGAAAGCAATAATGCAAAAGAAGCAAAAGGAGGCATCCAAATTGGCAAATAGGTGGTAAACCCCAGAGATTCATCAAGAAAACTGTTTGCATAGTTGATCAGTTCAGCAAAGTACCAGGATACAAGATCAACATACAAAAACCATTCTGATTTCTCTATAGTAACAAAGAGAACATAGAAAAAGAAGTAAGAAAAACATTATAAATCACAATACCTAAACACAAGATAAAATACTTAAAAATTAATCTAACTAGAGACACAAAGGTCTATATAAAGAAAGATAGAAAACACTACTACAGGAAACAGAGAGACCTAGATTAAGTAGAAGAATATACTAAGCTTGTGGAAGAAAGACTCAATATCATAAAAATGACAGTTCTACCAAAAGCAATCTACAGATTCAATG
>NW_006399843.1:7172041-7181813 GCF_000299155.1 Elephantulus edwardii
ATAAAATAGATGAATGGGACCATCTAAAAAGAAAATTCTTGTGTGTATCCAAAAACTTCTCAGACAGAGTAAAAAGGAATTATATTGACTAGGGGGAAATATTTGACAATTACATTTCTGAAAGGGACTCATAGCTCAAAACTAAAATAATAGAACACTCTAGCACATCAACAAGATAAGCAACCCAATCAGAAGAGATGAATAGAAGCTTCACCAAAGAAGTTCAGATGGCCAACAAATACATGAAAATAAAAATGCTCAAATCGCTAACTACCTATTGTTGTTTTTAAGTGCCATGAAATCAAGTATGACTCATAACAACCCCATTTTTGCTATTGTTGCTATTGTTGTTAGGTGCCATAGTGAACCTATGAACAACCAATCTAAATCCTTCCCAATCCTATGCTATCCTCACAATTTCTGACACTTTAGAGCCTATTGATGAAGTCAGCATGTCAATCCGTCTCATTGGGGATCTTCCTTTTCTTTGCTGGCCCACCAGATTTCCAAGGAATAACCTTGCCTAGCTACGTGTCCAAAGTATGAGAAAGGAAGCATCATCATCTTTGCCTCCAAAGAGGATTCTGGCTGCACTTTTTCCAAGATATAACTGTTCTTTTAGTAGTCCATGAGATATTCAACACTCTTATTGAGCACTACAACTCAAAGGTATTAATTCTTCTTCTATCATCCTGATTCATTTTTCAGCTCTCTGATACAAAGTAGGAGATTGAGAAGACCATGATCTGGATCAGGTGCACCTTAGTCTTCAACTGACATCATTTCTCCTTAGTATTTTGGAAAAGTCCCTGACAGCAGACTTGACCAATGTGATATTGCTGGTGTTGTTATGTGCCATTTAGTCAACTGCAACTCATAGTGATACTATGTACAATAGCCCTGAAACCTGCTCTATCATGAGCCAGTCTCATTGTCTCTGACATCCTACCCCAGTTACCATGTCATTCTATCTTGTCCTGGGTCTTCCACTGCTGTGCTGACCCTCCACACTTCCAAGTATGATGTTCTTCTCCAAGTACTGTTCCCTCCTGCCAACATGTCCAAAGTATGTGAGATGGACCTTCAAAATCCTAACCTCCAAGGAGAAACTTGATTTCACCCTCTCTAGGATGAACCTATTTGGTTTCCTACCAGTACATGGTATATTCAATACTCTTCTCCAGCACCACAGTTCAAAGGCATCCATTCTCCTTCTGTCATCCCTAGTCATTGTCCAGCTCTCTGATGTGTAGCAAGTAACTGTGAAGACTATGGCCTGGATCAAGTACACCTTAGTTTCCAGACTTACATCGTTGTTCTTCAGTACTCTGGAGAGGTCCCTGACAGCAGACTTTCCCAATGCAATTTGTCTTTTGATTTCTTGACTGCTGGTGCCAAGGATGTTGATTGTGCAATAGAAAAAGCTGAAATTGTTAACAATCTCAATCTCTTCTCCATCTATCATGGTGCTGTCAATTGGCCTGGTTCAATACATCTCCTAATTTCCTGACAGCTGGTATCAAGGGTGTTGATTGTTGGTCCAAGTAAAATAAAATCATTGACATCTTCAATCCTTTCTGAATCTATCACAATGTTAACATTGGTCCTGTGGGGAGGACCTTTGTTTTCATTTTGAAATGTAATCATACCAAAGACTGTAGTGCTTGATCTTCTGCAGCAAACAAGTGTTTCACGTCTTCCTCACTTTCAGCAAGCAAGGTTGTGTTATTTGCATAATGCGGCTTGTTGATGAGTCATCCTCTGATCCTGCTGCCACATTCCACCTAACAGAGTCCACTTTCATTAATTATTTGCTCAGTATACAAATTGAGTAAATATAGCAAAAGGACACAATCCTGATGCACAGCCTTCCTGATTTTAAATTAGCTATTGGAGAGATGTGAATTAAAACAATAAGATATCATCTCATTTCAGTAATAAGAGCAAAGTTCGGTGGGACAGCAGATAACGAATGCTGGTGAAGATGAAGACATCAGAACTCTCACACACCGCTGGTGGGAATGTAAAATGGTACAGCCACTAGGGAGAGCAGTCTGCTGCTTCCTCAAAAAGTTGAGAAGCGTATTAAGCATTATTCTAAGTAAACTAATTCAGTGCCATAAAGACAAATACTGCATAAGAAAATTATTGTAAAAAACATAGAAGGGTAACTATTAGGATGTGGGTAAAAGTTCAAAGCCTGAAAGGGAAGAGGAAAGGAAGGCTGAGGGTGGAGAGGGAAGGAAATTATCAAGTGGCAGAGTTTAGTGGACAAAGGATGGGCCTGAAGAAATTAGGATAGATCTGTTGTTGTTGAATGCTTTCAAGTCAAGCACGACTCATAGCGACCCTATGAACAAAAGACCTGAAGTACCTCTACAACTCTTGGCATTTATCAAAGTTCATCGAGTTTTCAGAGGCATGTTATTTAGGAAGTGGGTGCCACTCCTGAAAGGACCTAAAAAGATAGAGTGACAGTGGGGATAGATCAATGGTGATCAAATTGATCCATTTGATTAAATCAAATTGTGAGTTGCAATATTGAAGGATTCTAAGAGAAAGAGTTGAATAACAGAGGAAGCACACACACACACACACACACACACACACACACACACACACACCCCTGAGGAAATATACAGAATCCCTATATAAAAATTAACTTTTAGGCAATTCTAGAGCTAGTATATGATAAAAATCTGCTGGTATTAGTACAAGATATTCATTAGTTCATTTATTAATGAAAAACCAGAGTCTGGTGGTTGAGAAAATATCATCTGAGAGGTTTAGCACATGAGCACAGCCATGTACATTCATTCCTCTAAGCCAAGAAATTTGGAAGACAGCTACCTCGGCCAACCAATTGTAATAGATTTCTATCTGTGTCCATTCCATAGGAAAGTAACTCAACAGAATGTGGAAGATTTTTTAAAAATATCATTAATATTACAATTAAGTAAAAATTTTCTGAATACAATTTTTAAATCTTATTTGCAGTAGATAAACAAGAAACTAATGGAAATTTAAACTGAATGCAGAAGAGAACATGGAACAAAGAATAACATTGCTGATGTCATACAGATCTTGGCTGGGAGCAGAAAATACCAGAAAGATGTGTTTTATCACCTATATAAACGCATTAGACTGTGTATATTATATTATTGGATAACAGTGCAAAGAATGGGAATTCCGGGACGCTTAATTGTGCTTTGCAAAGAACCTTTGCATAGACCCAGAGGCAGTCATTTGAACAGAGAACAAGGGAATATTATTTGATTTAAAAGCAATAAAGGTATGCATCAGGGTTGTATCCTTTCATCATATTTATTCAGTCTGTATGCTGAGCAAATAATCTGAGGAACTGTACTGTGAAAAAGAGAATACAGCATCAGGATTAGAGAAAAGACTCATTAACAATCTGCTTATGCAGATGATACAATCTTGCTTGTTGAAAGCAAAGAGAACTTGAAGTACTTACGGATAAAGATCAAAGACTACAACTTTCAGTATCATTATATCCCAGTATAAGGAAAACAAAAATCTTCACAACAGGGCCAATAAGCAATATCAGAACACCTGGAGAAAAGATTGAAGTTGCCAACATTTTTCTTTTACTTGGGTCTGTAATAAATCCTCAAGGAAACACCATTCAAGAAGTCGAGTGGGCAAATTCGTTGCAGTAGTGCTTAAAAGTAAAGATGTCACTTTGAGGATCAGGATGTACTTGACCCAAGCATGGAATTTTCAAGTGGGTCATATACATGTAAAATCTGGGCAATGAAAAAGCAGAAGCAAATAAGAATTGGCACTGTTGAGCTTTTGTGGTGGTGAAAAAATATTTAATTATACCGTGGACTTCCAGAATGACCACATTTGTCTTCAATAGTTAGAATACTCTTTAAAGTTAAGTGCGGTGGGACATTATGTCATATATTTTACACATGTTGTTAGGGATAACTAGAAATTACCCTGGGAAAGGATATTATGCTTGGTAAAGTAGAGAGCTTGCACAAAAGAGGAAAACCTGCGAAATGGATTGACAGCGACAATGTCAATGGTCTTAAACAACAACAATGGCACCGACATCCTTGCCATCTAGGCATGAATGCTGAACCTCAAAAGGTCCCCAAAATAAAAAGGTTGATACCATCATCCTAGAAGTAAGAGTTCAGCAAATAAGCTGACTACAGATGTCATTCTCACCTTAATTAAGCATTGAGCTCAACCGTGATCTCATAAGATGAGAAAAAAAAGAAACTAGAGAGAGCTCAATAATTAGGATGAAAAATAAAGTAGCAAGGGAAAGGACCATCAATAAATCTCTTACAAGAACTCTCTACACAGAGATCAGAGTTTGATCTGAGAGGCCTTATCTGAAATGACTCCAGAAGTCAATGAAACACGGGAGTGAAAAGGGATTCTGCCAGCACTGAAATGCTGAGTTCCTGACTCCCCAGGACTGCGACCAGTAACGTACCTTCAGATCCTGCTGACAACGCTAAAGAAGTGTCTAGGAGTAAAAGTCAGGCTCAATTCTAATTAACGAGATATTTATTAAGAATATAACCAACATGAGTTTTATTAAGAATATAACCAACATGAGTTGAGGAGGCAGAAAGTCTTACAGGGTAAGATTAGCAGATCTGCTGAGACAGGGAGTAAAAAGGGGTTATAAATCAAAAAAATATAGACAAGTAGCATACAGTGAAAGTGCTCATCATCGGTAGACAAGCAATCAAGAAACTGAAGGGAGACTGCGTCAGAGGCAGGACTTTGTCTTAGGATAATTCTGTTAGAAACATGTGGTTAGGCAAGGATTCATTCAGGTACAAGAGCTGGGTGCTTTTCCTGAGAAGCAGCCAAATGCCATGTGCTCATGGGGGCAGTTATTTTCTGGAACAGATTTGGGGGAAAGTAACAGTGTAACACAATGTGCTTGGAAATGGGTGAAGATGGAGTCAGTCACTTTACACTCTTGACATGACTCCAGGTTAGACCAAAGCTTGTTTTGGATTATCTCCTTTGTCATGGGAGAGAGGGACCCTGTATTCTAGATTGCACCAGTCCGAAATTGAATTAAATCTGAAGGAGAGAAGGTGAGTTGGACTTGGTTGATATGCTACACACTTCAATTTTCCTACTAAGTTTTGTATTATTGTTTAAATAAATGTTTCTTTATTTGCTATATGCTTTTGGGATGAGTTTCAAAGTTTTGAAATTGTGTGTTTATTATAATTGTGTGTTGCCTCTTTAACATATACTAAGACAATATAACTTTAAAAAAAAAAAGTATATTTTCACTAGTTTTACTGCAGGAGGCACCAGGCTCTTCTGACCATCATGGCAGAAATGAAACTCACAGTTCATACTGATTCTTGTGATCATTAACTTTGTGTGTCACCTTCTCTGGATTGACAGGTATGTTATAGTCATTCCCTTGGTGAGATCTGATATATGTGATTACTACATGATGAGATCTGATATCAATGGTTAGTCGGTTGAAAGGGAATTTTTTTCAGCAAGATTAGGGGTTTGGGAGACGATTGTATTAAATATATAGAGAAGTTCTGGAAAAGTTTGTTTGCTTTTTTGCTCGATCTGAACCCTATATCTACCCTCCGTCCTTGGTCTGGAGTAGTGATCTGTCATATTTCTTACCAAACTAGAATTCTCCAATCTCTAAAATCAAAAGCCATTGTTTATCTTTAGATCATGAGTTATCAGTTCTTACAGCAAAGTAAGTTGGGAGATGCCTCGAGCCTGAGTCTGACCCTGCACTTGAAACTTGTCAACAGTCAGGAAATCAAAAGATGAATTGCACTGGGGAAATCTGCTATCAGGAACCTCTCTAAAGTGCCAAAGAGTAATGATATCAGTCTAGAGAATAAGGTGTGACCAAGCCAGGCCATGTTGTTGTTGTTGTTAAGTGCTGTCAAGTAATATAGCGATACTATGAACAAAAGTCCTTGACACTTGCATGACTTTCATTCTTTCTACAGGTTCATAGGATTTCCTGAGGCAAGCTATTTACGGAAATGGATGTCAGTCCTGCTTCCAAACTTGTTTTAATTGGGAAGCTCCACCCAACACGTCCACCATGGGTAACCATTATTGCATTTGACACATCATTGTCACAGTGTTCAGCTTCACAGCAACCACAAGTTACCTCTGTATGGCAAGTGGACCCACCAGGGCTATACAACCTAGAAGAATGTTTGACCAAAAACAATGAAAAACAGGCCTGAGGGCCACAGGTTAGAGTCACCAACCTTTGGCTTGGTAGCATCACTGTCAGATCCACTAGGCCAGCTGGTCTCTCCCTTTGTTCTTAAGTGCCGTCAAGTCATAGGCCACTTAAAGAATCCTATGAACAAAAGTCCTTGACACTTGCGTGACTTTCATCCTTTCTCATCCAGGTCCATAGGGTTTCCAGAGGCAAGCTATTTATAGAAGTGGATGCCACTCCTGCTTCCAAACTTGTTTTAATCGGGGAGCTCCACCCAACACTGTCCACCATGGGTAACCATTATCACATCTGACACATCAGTGTCACAGTGTTCGGCTTCACAGCTACACAAGTTACTGCTGTACAGCAAGTGGACACACCAGGGCTATACGACCTAGATGAAGCCAGGCCATAGTCTTTACAATTACTTTCTATATATCATAGAGCTTGACAATGACTAAGAATAATAGAAGAACCGATGCATTTGAGTTGTAGTGCTAGAGAAGAGTATTGAACATACCATGGGCTGTCAAAAGAACAAACAGGTTTATCTTGGAGAGGGTGAAACCAAGTTTCTTCTTGGAGGCAAAGATTTTGAAGCTCTGCCTCATACATTTTGGGCACGTGGCCAGGAGAGACTGGTCCTTAGAAAAGGACACCATGCTTGGAATGATGAATGGATAGTTCAGAAAGTGAGACCCCAGATGAGATGTATCAACACAGGACCTGGGGTTTGTGGTAGTTGTGTCAGAGTCAGTGAGACTGGCTCATGATAGGGTAGGCTTCAGAGCTGTTGTACACAGAATCACTATGAGTCACTGGCAAGTAGATGGCCCCATAACAACAACATGACAGCATGTTGTTTCACAAATTTTGGTTATGTTTTTAGAAGGAACCAGTACTTAGAAAAGGACATTATGCTTGGGAAGGTGAAGGATTAGCAAAAGAAAGGAAGATCCTCAACAAGATGGATTTTCACAGTGACTGTAAGAAGGGACTCAAGTGTGTAAGAAATGATGAGGCTGACTTAGGACAGGGCAGGGTCCAGATTCCTTGTTCGGGAAGTCACTATGAGATGCAGTTGACAGCACCTAACAACAACAGCAGGACTGCAGGAGTCATTTCCTTGTGATTACATTTTCATTTCTCTGTGTGTGTCTATGTATGCACTTCACTAGTTTTCCTTCTCTAGAGATCCCAGTCTAAGACAATTGTATTGATTTATATTGTGTGATTCTGCTACACTGTTATCCCTGTTAATTTTTGTTCTTTAAACTTCAGGTGCAGGGAGTTGAGTTAATCAGAGTCCTTGGTGTACTGCATATTAACTTACTATCATTTGCACAAGACCCCTCACTAGTGGATTTCCCCCCTCCTGTTACTCTAATTTCTAATTTTCAACCCTTTCTGACTTCGTATGCTGCCAGAGGATTGTGTTTATTCAGTACACTTTTGTTCATTAGGTTTTCTTCAAAGGTGTATTCAATTTCATATATCTTTTTGTTTACCTTTTTCATTTAGTATTGTTTTTAAGATATTCCAAGAATGTGTCCAGTCTGCTGCTTTTAAAGGCTCCATCATACTCTTTAAGGAACAGCTACTCTGTTTTACCTGCCAGCACTGCCAATGACAGACATTAGACTGCTTTCAACCCTCTCAATCACAAATAGTGTTACAATGGATGTTCTCACTTATCTTCTTACAGGTCTGTGGGAGAATTTCTGGCAGCAATATATTCCAGGAGCATCACTGCTGAGGATAATATATGTTTGTACGTAATTTGACTAAGTTCATCCAGGCTTGTCTTGTGAATGACTTCTTGTTGTTGTCAGGTGCTGTTGAGTCGAGTACAACTCAGTAATCCTATGAACAAAAGATCTGGACCCTGTTCTACCCTATGCCATCTTCACACTTCTTGACACACTAGAGCCCATTGCAGCAGTCACCATGTCAGTCCAGCTGGGTGAGGAACTTCCTCTCCTTCGCCAGCCTTCCAGCCTTCCGAGCATTATGTTCTTCTCCAAAGAACAGCCTCTCCTAGCAACATGGCCGAAGTACGTGAGGCAAAACCTCCTTATCCCTGCCTTCAAAGGGTACTCCAGCTGCACCCTCCCAAGACATATTTATTTGTTCTCTGGGCCTTCCATGGGATGTTCAGTACTCTTCTCCAACACCACAACTCAAAGGCATCAATTCTTCTGTTATTCCTACTCATTGTCCAGCTCTGACTACATTACTTAACATGTCCTAGGGAGCTCTGATGGCTTAGTGGTAAAGTGTTGCTCGGCCAACCAAGGGTATGCAGTTTAAATCCCCCAGTTGTTCTGAGAGATAAAGGTAGGCAATCTCTTCTCATATAATTTACTGCCTCTGAAAGCCTACTGGAAGGTCAGCTACGAATCAGCTCTGACTTGATGATAGATAACGACAAAATTATTAGATGGAGGTTAGGATAGCTCCTATACACTCAGCAATATCTGACAGTTGCTTAATTTTGGCAGTGTGAATATGTTGTTTTAATTGTTTGCCATAAAGTTGATTCTAACTCAGTGACTATGTAGGTCACTGGACTCATAAGGTACTCCAGGCTATACCAAATATTTACACAGGACTCTGGTGGCCTAGTGGCAAGGAACTGCACTGCCATCCAAAAAGCACATGGTTTGAATCCACCAGCTGCTCTGTGGGAGACAGATGAGCCATCTGCTTCTGTGTGGAGAATCAACTACAAGCTTCATTCTTACTTGACAGTTCACAACACCACCACCAATTATACACATAGCATGTTGTTGTTGTTGTTAGGTGTGGTCAAGTATGACCCATACTATCTTGTGCCATCCTCACACTTCCTGACACATAAGAGCCCATCGGCAGTCACTGTATCAATCCATCTGTTTGAGGGTCTTCCTCTCCTTCACTGACTCTCTACCTTTCCAGGCATCATGTCTCTCTTACAGAAAAATCCCTTCCTAGTGATATGTCCAAGATATGTGAGGCAAACTCTTATCATCTTTGCCTCCAAAAAGCCCTCTGGTGGCACTCTCTCCAAGATTTATCTGTTTGTTCCCTCCGCCATCCATGGGATGTTCAGGGCTCTTCTCTAACACCACAACACAAAGGCATAAATTCTTCTTTGGTCATCCTTGTCCAAAATGCACACAGTATACATGACTCTTTTTTTGGTCAACTATACCCTCTTTTTAAAGTATCTTTAAGTGTATTATGCTAATATTTTTATTACATGCTCACAGAATTAACTTTGGGGGGTTGGATGCAGTTGGTAAAAACATATTTACTAGTCTATGTGTTTCCTACTGCCAAAGGGGCCCTTTAGAGTAGTGAGAGAAGATCTTCACCCTGAAACCCACAGCGTCCCTTTTCAGCCGGAAGTAGCTAAGAGAATACACCATCCCCTTTTCCTTATGAATCAGGGTGAAGTCTCTCTCAGGGAGGAGTGATATGGAATGGCAAAGGACACACTGACAAAAGAGATTAATCAGAACTGGCTTTGACAAGCACTGTGGCAATTGGACAATTAAAACAGAC
>NW_006399843.1:7182033-7182631 GCF_000299155.1 Elephantulus edwardii
AAAACAAAAAAGATGTATTTACTTCAGGATTATTTGCATAAAAATAATACAGTGATTTTACAGAGGCTGACCATCAAGTGTTTTCTCCTATGGAAGTCTTGGTAGGCTTGAATTGTTGACATTTCTATTAGCAGGCAGCAGAATGCTTAACCATTTATAAAGCAATTTATCAGGCTTTAATATACATTTCATCACTGGTTAATTTGGGCACCTAGAGTTTCTTTCTCTACAGATTGCTTATTCCTATCTTTGGAGTTTCTTTTTAAGAGTTCAGCCTTTTATTGAACATATTACAAAAGGAGTTTCGTGTCCTCATCAGACTCTTGAGATTCAACTGTCTTTTCTTCCACTTTCTCCTCAGCTGGAGCAGCAGCCATAGAGAGAACAAATCCTCCTGCTGGTGCAGCACAGCTGCCGGACGGGTCCACCAGCACCCACATTGCATATGAGTCTCCCAGTGTTGACAAGTGGCCAAAGTCTTTGCAAACAGACAAGCCAGAAAAGTTCGACATTAACACTGGCTGTTTTAAGGAGGGCATTGCTTTTTATCCTCTGTGACATTACCCTTATTATCATTGTGTAATATGAGGAGTTTGAC
>NW_006399843.1:7183131-7194833 GCF_000299155.1 Elephantulus edwardii
AATGGGAAAGTCTGCTGTTAGGGACCTCTCCAAAGTACTGAAGAGCAATGGTGTCTCTCTGGAGACTAAGGTGCATCTGATACAGACCATGGTCTTTGCAATCACTTGTTATGCGTCAGAGAGTTGGACAATGACTAGAAAGGATAGAAGGAGAATTGATGTCTTTGAGCTGTGGTGCTGGAGAAGAGTATTGAGGGTACCATAGACTGCTAAGAAAACAAACAGGTTCATCCTGGAGAGGGTTAAACCAGGCGGCTCCTTAAAGGCAAGGATTCTGAGGCTTCGTCTGACGTACCTGGACATGTTCTAAGGAGGGACCAGTCCTTGGAGAAGGCCATCATGCTTGGGAGGGTGGAGGAAGAGCGCAGGAGAGGAAGACCCTCTATGAGTTGGATTGATTCCGTGACTAGGGTAATCCGGGTGGTGTATTGGAGACAGTGCAAATTGGCACAGGACAGGGCAGATTTTAGGGCTGTTGTACATAAGGTCTCTCTGAGTCGCAACTCAACGGCACATAACAACAACGATATGAGGGCTTAATGGATGGATGCAAGTGAGCTCAGAGAAAAAAGGCTGTGATGAGCTGGTGCTAGTCTGATGGCTGCTGGGTGCTGTACTAGTCACTGGATGAGGTGAGGGCCTCACCCCAACAGTGCTTGTTCATATCTTAAACATTAAGGCCTCTCCTGTCTTTTTTTTTTGGTACTTACTATATTTTTAGTGCCATGTTAAGTGCTTTAAATGTGCTATGTATTTAATTTTCATAATGACCCAGTCAAGGCAGTATTGGGTGGTGGTTTTTGTTCTTTTCTTCTCCACCCCGTTTTTCCAAAGGTGAAATTTAGATTTAGAAAGTCTTAATAACCTTTTCAAGATTGTTGTTGTGTGTACCATAGAATCATAACTAACCCATAGCTGACCCACTGGCTGCTTTTCAGAAGCAATTGATTGCATTAGAGAAGATTGCCTATCTTTTCCCCGTGGAGCAGCTGGTGTATTTGAACCAAGTAACTTCAGGATTGCAGTGCAGATTCTTGCCACTAGGCCACCAGAGCTAGTGCTTCCCCAAGGCACACAGTTTGAATCCACTAGCTTCTCTCTGGTAAAAGGATGGGTAATCTCCTCCGAAGTGTTTTACCGTCTCTGAAAACCTGCTGGTGGGTGTGCTATGGGTTGGTTCTGACTCTATGAAAAACAATACAGCATAGTCACACAATGAATACAACAATTTACAAAATGAGCTACATCTACATGTATTCATATGAAAATAACTAAAAAGTATAAGGTGGATTTGTTGTTGTTGTTATGAGGCTTCGTCTGACATACTTTGGACTTGTAAGGAGGGACTTGGAGATGAATCATCATGAAGATGGATATATACAATAAAAATATGAAATATGTATACAGATGTTAAAACATAAAGCAGTATTTTATTTTCTTTTTCTTTTACAAATAAATGTATAAAAACAGGACTTGAAAAAAATACAGAGAAAAGTCATGTTAGTGGTTTGCTCAGAGAAGGAGGATGGAACTGGAGACAAGAGAAAAGGAAATTTTAATTTCATCTGCATTGTTTCTTTTTAAAAGTAAAGCAAAAATAAAGACGTTAACATTTTAAAACTCTGAGAGGTGGAATACACTGAAATTTGTACTAGTCTCTGAATTAAATTTTTTTAATGAAGGGTAAAACATGAAGAAAAGCAAAATATTTAGTTCAGTATTTTAATATGGCAGAATACAAAAAATATTAATACTCTATGTTACAAAGAGTATGAAGGCAACTTTTCTTTTTCAACACTGATTCTAGTGATAGTGACAAAAAGCTTTCTACAGGGTAATGTCAAGTCATTCTGCTTCCAATAAGCAATCCTTGTAAATTATTTGTTAGGCTCTTTCAGGTATCAAAAACATTTCTATTTTAGTTACTTCATTGAATATCCTGGTTTTGACCAGAAAATGAAGAAGGAGGAGTAAGTCACTTAATAAATGTGACAACAGTGCAGCCCTAGTCTCCTAACGACAGAGTTACTCCTCTTGAAGTAAGCATTTGTGATTCCTTTCTCTATCCACTTCACCACTATCTGGTTGGTATGGTGATGAGAACCCATTTCACTAGTAGGGTTAGTTCTTGAAATGCAGTACTAAAATAGAGCTCCACTAAAACCGATTTGTATGTGTCTTAGGACACTTTATTGATCACGAAACATTCCCTATGCCATGAAAGTTGGGGAAAGGCCAGATCTGTCAGTTTCAGAAAGAGAAAATTAGCGATGATTTATAACCATGAATAATATTCCAATGGCTGTTTTAGTCTCCTTCCAACTCCATCTATTCACATCTATCAGATATGGCATTTGTTTTCTTACCTCGTAGGTGCCAAGATTAGTGACACCCTGTGAAGACCACATCTTGTTTAAAGTTTGTGTAGACTTAGATTTAAACTTTTACTGAAAGAATTTGAGTTCTCACATGTATTCTAAAATTACTATCTAAGAATTAGACAATGAAAAGAAAAAATTCTCAAATGTATGGTCTCTGCTAACTATTTTATGTTGAAAACATAAATTTGGTGGTTGGTAGAAAACTTGAGATGGGAAAATTTTTTCTAGTAATTCGATTTCTGCCAATAAACATTAAAGATATTGTCACACACCGTGGACAGTTGTCCCTCAATTGCCTCATAAACTGAACTGAGTAGGACTGTCCATCTATTTTGATGTTCTGGGTCAACTTATATAGTACAAAGATTATTTGTTTCTTGAAAATTGGAAATATTGCTGTTAAGAAGTCTGTGGTTTGATAAGTTTTGTTTCTAGGAAATTTTTGGTGACTACTTTTTTTAAAAAATGAAATAAGGTTTAATTTTATTATTAATTCTATTATTCATAGGGCTCTCTTGTGGCCTAGTGGTATGGACTTGCACTGCCAACACAAAGGCAGGTGGTTTGAATCCACCAGGTGTTCTGGAGGAGAAAGATGGGCAATCTCCTCCTGTTTGGTTTACAGCCTCTGAAAAACCTGCTTGAGGATCATTTATGGGTCAGTTTCGACTTGAGGGTGCAAACAACAACATTACTTATAGAGTTTCTTTTTATATTATTATTTGTATTATTTTGTTTATTTATACTAACCCCAAGCCCACTGCCATCAATTCTTACTCATAGTGACCCTTCATCAGGTTTCTGAGGCTGCAAATCTTAATAGGGTAAGATTACCCCATCATTCTCTTCATATGCTGTTGTTGAGTACCGTCGAGTCGGACCTGACCCCATAGCTGACCGTTTGGCAGGATTTCAGAGGCAGTTAATTACATGGGAGAGACTGCCCATCCTTCTCCCGTGGAGCACCTGGTGCATCTGAATAACGTGCCTTCGGGATTGCAGCACAGCTCTTTTCACTAGGCCACCTGTGCTCTCTAATAATGAAATATTGGAGCTCTGGTGGTCTAGTGGCAAGAAGTTACACTGCAATCCTGAAGGTATGTGGTTCAAATCCCACCAGCTGCTCCTCAGGGCAGTCTCCTCCTGTACGATTAACTGCCTCTGAAAACCCACTTGAGGGACAACTATGGGTTGGTTCAGACTCCATAGTAAAAAAACAACAATAATATTTTGCTAAAACTTTAGAAATCAATAATCAGAATTTCCTTTTTTTATATATGTGAGGTATTCAGTATATAAGTTTGAATCACATATTTAAACAGTTTGATGCTTATAGAGTTCTTTCCATACATTGTAGTCTTTGTTCCTGAATTCTCACTTTATTTAAATTAAATTATGTATTTCCAAATAATTTTATCAGTGAAGAATATAATCATTTTTCTTATTTTAATAGCAGCAAACATGTTAGGGTCTCTCATGTGCAAGACATAATTCTGAGAGCGCTACATGGATTTTATCTTTTAAGATCCAAAATAACTCTACATGGTATTGAAACTTTGGATGAGGCACTTAATATCATTACCCCCAGACTGTGTATCTTACATCTGAGAACAATCTATTGTCTTTACAACATAAACAACAACAGATCACTGTATATACTTCTTGAGTCAGCAACATTTTCCACACAGGAAATTGCTGTAGAAATTGCTGTATTGGTTTTAGTACTTAGTGTTGCTGAGAAGTCAAGAGTCAGCAGGATTTTAATTCCTTTGGCAACTGCCTGATTTGTTGGTGGTGGTATTGGTGGTGCTGGTATCTCTGGCTTCTGTTTTTCTGTTTGTTTTGTTTTCCTAATGGTACACAGCCATTAGTTCTTCCTGGAGCTGAGTGAGCTCTTGTGAGTTGCATATTCAAATTGTGTTTCATCTTGGGAACATCCTCCCCAGTTTTGCTTTGTTTGTTGCTCCATTTACAATTGATACCTGTTGTAAACTAAGGGTACCTCTCTTGTTGATCTCTGTCTTCCCCATCTATATCATTATCTTTAGGATGACTCTCCAATAAAGCAGAGTTTTTAAAGTTGTTTTGTTTGGTGGTTATGTTTTTTGGTTATTTTTAGTATTTCTTTGGGTGTTTTTTTAAAAAGTAATCATTGCTGGCTTGATTTTCCATAAAGTCACTTTTGCTCCTCATTGCTTCTAGTACAATTTTAATTCTTGCCTTTCTATTCTGGTATTCATGGAACCCTTCCTTAACTCAGTCTGCTCTCTTCTAAGCTAATTTAATCTATCCACTTAAACTAACTCTTTCTGGAAACTCTATGAACTTTGATAAACGTTGGTAGTAGTAGAGAGACTTCAGGTTTTTTGTTCACAGGTTCACTAAGAGTCATGATGGACTGGAAGGCAATCAACAACAACATTGACAACAATGGCCTTCTGGCCCCACCTCAAGGAGATTTTTGTCCTTGGATTAAAATGAAAATTGCTAATATCACTTGAGAGGCTTTGTAGCAAATGCTAGAAGACCAACTTAAACTGCAAGGAGTAGATCAGGAGCACCAAAACCAGAGTCGAGGAACTCTGGTGGCGTAGTCTGTAGGGAACTGTGCAGCTAACCCAAAGCCAGGGCCTCTCAAGTGGTTCAAATCTGCCAGCAGCTCTGCAGGAGAAAGATAGGCTGTTTCCTCCTCTTTGATTTATGGCCCCAGAAACCCAGTGCAGGAGGGAGTTGTTAGTTATGAGTAAATTCTAACTCAAAGGCAGTAAGAGAGAGAGAGAGAGAGGGGAACAGAGTTCAGCTCTTTGTCTCAGCAATGTTTTCATCTCCATGTCAGTCCCTTCATCAAGGTGGCTTCTCAAGAAAGCTGCTGGCAGCAACAAGAGCCACACTCTTCATCTTACACATGCATTCAGAGAAAACATTCCTTTCTGCAATAACTGAACAAAGATCCAGGCTTCTTTATGCTTGGCCTCTCCTTGAACAAGAGTTGTGATCAAGAAAATATTCTGCACTGTTTGGCTTAGTCACCTTAGAACAATCACTGTTAGAAGGCAATGGAATCCTCCTTGGAAGTAAAGATGGTTTCAACTTGGAGAAAAAAATTCACCAACCCAACAAAAGTAATATATTACCAGAGAGGCAAAGGAGAGACTAGAGAAATTGCTGAAACTTTGTCTAGGTCTTGGTTTCTGCGGCATTTTTCCTGTTCTTTTGCTTCTGTTATAAATGTATTTTAGTGGGAAAATCACTCTTCCCTTTTCCTCACCTCTGTTACACCTAAAGCATTGGTCAAAGTCATTAGCAATAGCTCAAAACAAACTCTGAATCTAACTGGTTTCCCACACTGGCCCCACTGTTCACCTTAATCCAAGCTATTGTCACCTCTTACTTCAGCACTCCATTCTTTATGAGACAGCTAAAGAGCTCTTTTAAAACAACAGCAAAAATATACACTGCATTGGAATAAAACTCAAAACTCCAATCATAGACTACAAGACTCTTCCTGTGTTTATTCTTTATTTAACCGACAATGACCAGGCCACACATCTATCCAATCACTGTAGTCTCTTTCTTTTACTTTCTTGACAGCATATATCCTTTAGTGAAATTCTCTTCCAAGTTTGTTTACATGTTTACTAGCTCTGGTGGCCTAGTGATAAAAAGCTGCGCTGCAATCCCAAAGGCAGGTGGTTCAAATCCACCAGCTGCCCTTCAAGAGAAGGATAGGCGATCTCCTCCTGTTTGAGTAACTGCGTCTGAAAACCTGCTGGAGGGTCAGCTACGGGTTGATTCGATCTCAATGGTAAGTAACAACAAGTGAGAGCTCCAGGCGGAGCTTATTTGCCGTGTTGAGCACCATCTCCCACAACAGGGCCCTGTATTTGGCAGTTGCCCAGGAAACTTCTATAAAACAAAGGAATAAATGACTGAATGAACACACAGATTTGGCCAAGAGGTTGTTAGCTAAATTGACCCAGGGCTTCCTCCTCTCTACTTCTGCACTATTCTGGTAAAAATTGAAGGTGGGTGCGGTGAAAGGGAAAGTTCCGTTCTTCCTTGCACACTCCGTTCCATCCCTTGATGTCAGTCTTTTCTCTGCCATGTCAATGAGGTATGTGACATGTCCACATTCACACATCAAGGCAGGAACAGGGTAGGGACCAAAATCCAACTCTCCTCAGTCCTATTGTACATAGCATCTTCCCTACAAAAGGAACCACTGCCTAACATGAAATGAGGGCATTTGTCCACAAACAGCAGAGACAATGTAGACAGGAGCTTTCCTCCTTAGAGCTCATTTGCCAAGAACACATGAAATAGATAAAAGGAATTGATAGGTAACTCTCAATGGGAGTGATGGGGAAATCAGTTACAAACAATTCTTATAACCAGCCCTGGAAGGCTCATATATCTTCCTAGATTTATTAAATTTCATTTCAAACATTGCTTATAAGTCAGCCAATAAAAGCCCTTTCAAACCATTTCCAATATCCTCCTTTGCTGTTTAGAAACCTAACTGCCATAACACATAAACACATAACACTTTCCCCAGCCTTCGACAGCCAATAACTCCCACTGATTTGGATTCCCTGTTTTTGTAATGGGCTTGAATGAGTCCCAGGAGATGATGGCCCCATGGGCTGGGGAAGGAAGCACAGCAGTAGAGGAATGGCGGACGGGGAAATATTGCTCGTGCATGCTTCCAGGAATGCAGGCCAGTGCGTGGCACACCCAGCATGGTGCGTTCCCCAGGGTAAAAGGCAGACACCCTGATACTAGACCAAGCTAGGCTTACATCCTTACCTGGCCATTTTTGACAAAGTGTCTTGCTCAGATTATCACATCCCTGAGAACCTTCGTACTGTCATCTGAAATGGTTGTTCTTAGCTGTGGTGCAATAGAGCTCCCCACTCACAATGGCCAGTGCACAACAGAACGAATCAATGCCAAGTCCTATACTGTCCCCGTGATTGATTGTGGGTTGAACCCTGGTAAGCCATGGTGTTTTCATCAGCTGATGTCTGGAATAGATAATCGTGCCTTTCCCCTAGTCTATTTTAGGCTGTACACTCTAGTAGATGGCATTCAGCATCATACCTGCAGGCAGAGGCTGTGCATGCGGTCAGTGGTGGAAAGACTACACTTCAGAGTCTCCCCCACAGAAGTGTGGAATTCTGCCACTGAATCAGCACTGATCCCAAAAATGAGTAGCAGCTTCTAAATCATTGTGTTGTTGATAGCTTCAAATGAGAACATGCATGTAAAGCACTTAGCTAAGTGCCTGGCACATGTAGGCTCTCAATAAATACGATTTCTCAGGGGCCTCCTGTCACCCGCACATCTGCGCTCCCTCTTGGGACAGTCAGGCCACTCTGCCCCTGATGAATTTATAGTAAAGCCTCATTAATTTGGACCTTGCTCACTTAGAATTTATGATAAATCATCAGTGGCTCAAGTTAAATTTATTTTTATAAGTGCTATAAAATTTTTTTTAAAAAAAGTTAACAGCGAGGTTAAAACAAATTTATGAAGAGACTGTTTAAGTTAATGAACCATCCACTGCTATTTTAGAAATCGTCATTTACACACAAATAATTGATGTGCTAATTACAAATGATTCTTATCTACACAGGAAAGCAGACCCAGTTTCCAGTGTCATTCAAATGACTGAAAGGATAAAAGTTGTTTAAAAATGTAGTTTATTGCATGCTTTTGAGAAACGGAATTTATTGTTGAGGAAGAATTGAGCTTATGGTGATGGAAAATTTGGCAGTGAATACTGGTGCTGGTTGCGCATGATTGATGTAATTGTGTCACTGAGTTGTACATATAAACATGTTGAATTGGCAGATGATGTAGTAGATGTATTTTTACCACAATAAAGATTTAAAAAAAAAAAAAAAAGGAATGGCATTGATTACAAAGTAAGTGATTAACAATGCATTGGCACTTATCCCCACATCATTTTCTTGACCATTCAAAGCCTTGCTTGTATTGAAGAGAAACTTTTAGCTCCGTGTATATGAGGGTGGGGGGCAGAATGTGAAAAACTCTGTTCTTCCCTGCATACCTGCTCCCATCCCTTGATGTCAATCTTTTCTCTGCCATGAAAAGTAGCACAGGTCCTCACAATTACTGTTTTCTCTGTAAATAATGGCTGCTTCCCTACTGCTTTAGTCTCTATAACACATTTTATTTTTATTCTGATATGAACTGACATTTCTTCTAACTCAAGACTTTTTTTAAAGAAAACAATTTCTAATTCATCTTTTCAGCTAGAGATGCTGTAATGAAAGTAAGTAATGAATACACGGAAGCACTGTTCACTTAAAATTACTGTTCTGGAATGAGAGGAGCAGGAGTAAGGAAAACATAGAAGTGGGCAGTTGAAAGGGAACCTTCATCTCTTTGGAGAAAATACGATTCTGTGTCCCAACTGACAGGCAGTGAAAAGTAGAGAAATTTCCAAATGTCTTCTGATTAAATGGACTGCTCAGGAGATCTAAGAGTGAATGAGATAGAGGAGAAATGTACCACATTTCTGCAACGTTTTTTAAAAAAAATTAAACCTTTGGCTGTGGAATTCTGCTTCCAGCTATGATGGGGTAACAAGGATTTCATTTACTTCGTTACCCAAACCCAATTTAAAAAGAAAAGACTAGATATATGCAAAGACAGTTTTCAAGACAATAGACCTCAGGCAAAGACAAACACGAGATAGAGATAGCAAACAAATCAAGTGAGAAGGCACAAATGAATTGAACTTTACAACTGTCTCAGATTCCTGACTTGTTGGAGGCCAGAGCTTTCTAAATGGAAGGTAGAACCTGAGGAAGCCAAAGCAGCTAAAGAGCTGGAGGGCAGGGTACCAAAGGGAGGGCAGCACAGAGAGGACATGGCGATCTGCAAGTGGTCCCCTGACAATCTTCATCTGAGCGCTGGTCACACAAGCGTGGGAAGAAGCTGCTCAATACCCTCCTAAGCTGGGTGAGTTAAAGGAGCAACTGTCAGAGGAGGGGGAAGGAGAGCTCTGGCAATTGGATCTCAACCAGAAGTTTTTGAAGAAGGCCATCTGTGAGTGGGTTACCAGGAAAGTGAGGCAGATTATAGCCTAGAAACACCAGGGTTAAAACCGGCAGAGATGAAGATGTGAGACATAAAAGGATGAGGAATATGGCTAGATGAAGGGACAAAAGATGGCAGGTTATGGTAGGTCATCCCTTCCTGGTCCCACTAAAGCTGTGTTGCTGTACTCTCTCATAGGTTCATGCAAGGCTAAAGGGTTACTCTGGTCTAAATATCTGGGAAATCATGAATCTTGAACGAATTTACTCAAACTCTTGCACAATAGTTTTTCTCTGTGTACATACTTATACAGACTCATTGCCGTGGAGTTGAAACCAACTCATAGCTGACCATGTAGGGGGTTGAGAGGCTGTAAATTACAGGGAGGAGATTTTCCAGCACCATTCCCTTCTTGAAAATGTGGCTTTTAGCCAAATACTTCCCTCTCCTCTTACAACATGGGGCTTGAATGGAGTGTATTCATTCTTTTTGTTTGTTTGCTTTTTTAAAACATTTTATCTTCACTTAGATGAAAGTATACAGCACAAATGAGTTTCCCATTCAAGCATTCATATACATTTCATTTTGTGACATTAGTTGTAACTCCTTCTGTTTAACACTATTCTTCCCACATCCTCCTGAGTTCTTTGTTTCCATTCAACAATTTTCACTGCTTCTTCCTGCCTTTTGAACTTTGTTTTGAGACAAATGCTACCCTTTTGGTTTTATATGGTTGCAATCTGAGGAGCAAACTCCTGACAGGGGCTATTATTTCCTGTACCCAGTT
Organism: Elephantulus edwardii; assembly: GCF_000299155.1. Classification (NCBI taxonomy): domain Eukaryota; kingdom Metazoa; phylum Chordata; class Mammalia; order Macroscelidea; family Macroscelididae; genus Elephantulus; species Elephantulus edwardii. The sequence goes on from NW_006399843.1 coordinate 7,193,368, forward strand.
GTTTAGCTGTAAGGTGATCTCTGAGAGGGCATTCTGGTCTTTTTAGTGACTTTAATTTTGTTCTACAATATCTCCTGCTCTTGACAGAACCTTCTACTGAGATCCCAATGAGAGTGACCAGCAGCTATAGCCAGACACCAACTAGTACTTCTGGTCTCAGGCTAACAGACTCTGCTCCATTATTCCTTTGGACTCATTGTTTCCTTGATTCTTTTCCTTTCTTCACTCTTCTTTATTCTAGATGAGAAGAGACCAGTCTTATATAAACCATGGACAAACTTTTAAGACCCCCAAAGATACACAAAAGTAGGATGGAGAGCACTCTTTAGGAACTGTTATGTCAATTAACATGCCCGCTGAGACTATAGATCTAAGCTCTCAAGCCTGGTGACCAGTCTTTCAAGATATATGGTAATAGCTAAGAAGCTCGCATAACCTTACTCCTTGTAAGCGCTACTACATGTCTGGGTATTTGCAGCACATTCAAAGGAATATCCTCTGTGAAACCTACACATGCTTGTAGCGATTATTCCATGCTGTCCACCTTCTCACTATGATCACTACCCTGACCACAACAAGTGGACTGTGGCCTGAACTTAGCTTCTGTTTGAACCCTCTGGTCACAGTATCTCCTCAGAAGGTGGGCATATGATCGAAGACAGATCAGTCAGAGTTCTTCCCTGGAAATTTTTTGTTCACACAAAAGCTAGGGGGAAACTTTCTTCCTCTGTAGTAAGAACACAGTGTAGGGAGCTTAGAAACTGCTGGGGCATTTCTTTTGCCCCAAGAGAAAAAGCTTCTTGCAGTTGAACATGTAGATGACATTAAAGGCCCTTAGTGGTCCAAGTACCTAGGTTCAAACATTCCTGATGTCAATTTTACCCTCTACATTATGTGAGACAGTAAATTTCTCAATACATTCGTATTGGCTTTCTGTCATTTGCATTGAAAGGATTTGAGGATGATGCTATTATATCCTATATTTGTCCTCTGTAATGATAGAGAATACAATTAATATTTCTTCCTCAGGGTGTTTCTTTAGATAATTGAGAATAACTATTATGCCATTCCTAACTTACACGTTCTTATACTTCAGTCCCTTCAGCTGTTCCTAATATGCCAACATCCCCAAGCTGTATACCGTACTATACATGTTCTCAGTTTTCTGTGACCCTATTGATATGTTGTTGTTGTTGTTATGTGCCATCGAGTCACTTGCAACTCATAGCGACCCTATGTACAACATCCCTAAACTCTGCTCTGTCCTGTGCCAATCACACCGTCTCTGACACTCCCATCCCAATTACCCCAGTCACTAAATTAATCCACCTCATAGAGGGCCTTCCCCTTCTGCACTGTCCCTCCACCCTACCAAGCATGATGTCCCTCTCCAAGGACCTGTCCCTTCTTGCAACATGTCCAAAGTGTGTTAGATGGAGCCTTAGAATCCTTGCCTCCAAGGAGCA
>NW_006399843.1:7196384-7207785 GCF_000299155.1 Elephantulus edwardii
CTAGGCATTGGGGAGATGAGATGGACTGGCATGGGGCATTTTGAGTCGGATGATCATATGATATATTACTCTGGAGATGAAAAGGTGAGGAAAAAATGGAGTCACTTTCATAGTTAAGAAAGCCATTGCTAGATCCATCTTGAAGTATAATATTGTGACAGGATAATATCCGCATGCATACAAGGAAGGCCAGTGAATACCACTATCATTCAGATATATGCACCAACAACCAGAGCCAAGGAAGAGGAGATAGAAGATTTTTACCATATTTTACAGCCAGAGATCGATCAAACATGCAATCAAGATGCATTGATAATAATGGGTGACTGGAATGCAAAAATTGGGACTAGAGAAGAAGATTCAGTAGTTGGAAAACATGAACACGGTGACAGAAATAGAGCTGGAGAGAGAATGATTGAATTTTGCACAACCAATGACTTATTCATTACAAATACTTTTTTAAAGAGACATAAATGCAGGTTATATACATGGACTTCACCTGATGGTAAGAAAGAACCGCTGGAGAAGCTCAATATCAGCTGTGAAAACTAGACCAGGAGCTGATTGTGGAACAGACCACCAACTACTCCTATGCAAGTTCAAGCTGAAACTGAGGAAAATTAAACCTAGTCCACGGGAACCAAAATATGACTTTGAGTCTATCCCACCTGAATTTCAGAACCATCTCAGGAACAGGTTTGAGGGCTTGAACACTAATCAGCAAAGACCAGATGAGTTGTGGGAGGATATCAAGGGTATCATCCAAGAAGAGTGCAAACATTCATTACAAAGACAGAGGAGGAAGAAAAAACCAAAATGGATGTCAGAAGATACTCTGAAAATTGCACTGGAGTGCAGAGAAGCCAAAACAGAGGGAAGAATTCAAGATACTAAAGAGTTGAATAGAAGATTTCAAAAGGCAGCTCGGGATGACAAAGCAAAATATTACAATGAAATGTGTAAGGAGTTGGAGTCAGAAAATCAAAAGGCCCGAACTTGCTCAGCATTTCTTAAGCTCAAGGAACTGAAGAACAAATTCAAACCTCAAGTTCCTATAATCAAGGATGCTTTTGGCAGAATATTAAATGATCCTATCGATATAAGTAGACCAAATTATCAAAGTGCATTCAACTTGGTCTTACCTATGCTTGCCTATCTGGATAGTAGAATTGAATTTATGCATAGAATTGGCTGACATTTACATATTTCAGGAAGTGCCATCTGATAAAAAGCCAACAGTAATGATTTCACTGAAGGCTTTGGCAAAAAACAAGGCTCCAGGAACCAATTGACTTGTAACATGCAGCAAAACGCAGCCCTAGACATTTTCACCAGTCTATGCTACGAAATTTGAAAGACATCTACCCGGCCAATTGTCTGGAAAAGATTAATATTTGTTCCCATTCCCAGGAAAAGTGATCTAACTGAATGTGGAAATTATTAAGCAATATTAAAATCACATACAAAAATAATAATACTGAAGATCATCCAAAAATGGCTAGAACAATACATTGACACAGAACTGCTACAAGTTCAAGCAGAGTTTTACAAGCAGCTGTGGCACCAGGGCTATGATTGCTAATGTCAGATGGATCTTGGCTGAAAGCAGGGAATACTAAAAGAATGTTTATTTCTGTTTTATTGACTATGTAAAGGCATTTGACTGTGTAGATCATAACAAACTATATCTAATATTGAGAAGAATAGAAAAACTTAATTATGTTCATAAGAAATTTATACCTAGACTAAGAAGCTATTGTCTGAACAGAGCAAGGGAATCATTTAAAACCAAGAAATAAAGTTGAGTGTCAGGGCTGAATCCTTTCACCAGACCTACTGAATCTGTATACTGACCCAAAATTTAAGAAACTGAACTCTGGAAAGGATTCTGAAGAAGGAAAATATGGCATCATATTTGTACTTGCACTATGGAGATGACACACTCTGGTTTACATCTCAGTATCAAGAAGTCAAGAATTCTCACCACTGAGAATGTTCACCAATGGGCAGCATCATGATAAATGGAAAAAAGATTGAAATTGTCAATGATTTCATCTTACTTGGATCTATAGTAAACACTTTTGGTATCAGCAGTAAAGAAATCAAAATATTTCTTGCCCTGGGAAAGTTTAATTGTCAGAAACTTCTCCAAAGTATTGAGGCGCAATGATGTTAGTTTAAAGACAAATGCGTGATCTTGTTGAAGAACATGCAAAAACAACTAGAACAGTACACAGAGAACTGCCAAAAGTTCAAGATGCTTTTTTTTTCTTAAATTTTACTATTTTGTGTGTGTGTGTACTATCATATTGGATCTGACTGGTACAGGAAGAGATTGCCCCTCCTTCTCCAGCAGAGCATCTGGTGGATTTCAACTGCATGCCTCTGGGATTGCAGTGCAACTTCTTGCCACTAGGCCACACATTTTTTTTTGTGGTTTTAAAAAAAATTATTTTATTGTTTTTTGTGCACATACCCTCAAATCAGATCTGACTGGTATAGCATAGCAGGAGATTGTCCCTCTGGGGCACCAGCAAATCTGACATTGTTGATGTCAGATGAATCTTGGCTAAAAGGAGAGGATGCAAGAAAAATGTTGACTAAGCAAAGGCATTTGACTGAGTGGATCATAACAAATGATGGCTGACATTAAGAAAAATGGGAATTCCTGAACAATTATGGTCATACAAAAATTATACCTAGACCAAGACCATGTTGCCTGAAGAGAGCAAGGGAACACTGTACCGTTTAAAAGTAGGAAAAGTGTGCATCAGGGTTGCATCCTTTATCCATAACTATTCAACCTGAACGATGAGCAAATCATTGGAGAAGATGAACTTTATTAAGAGGAATGTGGCTTCAGGATTGGAGGAAGTTCATCAACAATCTGTGATATGCAGATGACACAACTTACTTGCTGAAAACGAGAATAACTTAAAGCACTTGCTGCAGGAGATCAAGGACTATGGCTTTCAATATGAATTGTATCTCAACATCAAAAAGACAAATAACATCACCATTGGACTGATAAGCAACATCGTAATAGATGTAGAAAGAATTGGAATTTTCAATGATTTCTTCTCACTTGAATCCACAATCAACACCCTTGGTATCATGAGTCAAGAAGAGGAGATATATTGCACTAGGCAAGTCTGCTTTCTGGGACCTCTCCAAATTACTGAGCAGCAATGATGTCAGTTTGAAGGATAAGATGTGCCTGATGCAGGTCATGGTCTTTTCAATCACTTACTATGCATCTGAAAACTGGGCAATGGATAAGGATGACAGGAAAAGAATTGATGCCTTTGAGTTGAGGTGTTGGAGAAGAGTACTGAATACCCTGTGTACTGTCAAAATAACAAACAGATATGTCTTGGGGAAAGTACAGCCAGAGTACTCCTTGGCGGCAAGAATGGAAAAACTTGGTCTCACATTCTTTGGGCATGATACTAGGAGAGGTTATTTCTTAGGAAGCAACATTGTGTTTAGAAAGGTGAAGGATCAGCAAAAGAGAGGAAGCACCTCAATTAGATGAATGTACAGTGACTAGAGCAATGGACTTGAGTATGTCAAATATAATGAAAATGCTATAGGATAGGATGGGGCTCAGAGGTCATGTTCATAGGGTTGCTATGAGTCATATTCAACTCAATGACAGCTAACAACAACACAGTCAAATGCCTTTGCACAACCAGTAAAATACAATTAAACATAATAAAAAGACTAATGAGTGCCCGATTCAGGCTATGGTCTTTGAAACAATTGCTGTGAATCTGAAAGCTGTACAATGATTGAAGATGACAAAGAATAGATCTCTTTGATTTGTGGTGTTGGAGAAGTTGTTTCTGTCCTACAAACTTCCAAAAGAACAAACAGATATGTCTTGGAGCAAGTGCAACCAGAGTGTTCCTTAGAGGCAAGGATGTGAAGCTTCATTTTACACACTTTGGGCTGTTTCTCAGAAAGAGGTGTCGTGTTTGGAAATCTGGAGGATCAGTGAAAGAGAGGAAGACCCTCAAAGAGATGAATTGACACAGTGACTGCAACAATGGGTTCAAGTATGTCAGACTATAAGGAAAGCACAAGATAGAACGGGGCTCAGATCTATTTACTAGGTCACAATGAGTCACACTTATCCTTATAGCACCCAACTAAAGCAACAACAATATCTGGCCACATTCTGAGTAAAAATTATTTTATTCACCTAACATAACATAAATTTTCTTTAAAAAAAATAACAAAAAGCCAACAGCTTTTTAATTGTGATTTTAACAAAAGTTTACAGAAAACTTGGATTTCCATTCATTCATTGTTGCACATTTTTCTCCCTATCCCTCTCAGTTCACTTAAAAAAAAAATTTATTCATTGTTCCACAATTTTCTCCCTCCCTACACCCCAGTTAACTTTGTTATGCACCTCTTATTCTGGACTATTGTCATGCAAATAATGCCTATTCATATAATTCTTTTAAACAATTCTTTCCTTCATCTGTACTAATTAATTCAGTGTTAATTTTGAATCCCCTCTTTTCTTAGTTTTCCCCCAACTCCCATGTCAATCCTGTTTTATAACACTGGTGTTATGTAGTATTTGTCCTTTTGTGAAGGAGATATTTCACTCAGCATAATGTCCTTCACGGTCACCCTTGTTGTACAATATTTTATGAGTTCCTTGTTTTTCGGTTCTGTGTAGTATTTCATTGTGTGAATATACCACAACTTCTCTACGCATTCATTTATTGATGGGCACTTGGGTTGCTTCCTTATCTTTGCTATTGTGAACAATGTAGCAATAAATATGAGTGTGCATTCTGTTTGGGTGGCAGTTCTGGCTTCATTAGAGTTTATTCCCAGTAGTGGAATTGCTGGGTCAAATGATATTTCTATTTTAAACTTTTAGAGAAAGTGCCATATAGCCTTCCATAGTGGTTGCACCATTTTACACTCCCACCAAGAGTGGAAAAGGGTTCCAATCTCTCCACAATGATGCTAGCAGTTTTTGTTTGCTGCTCTGTTGAACTTTGCTATTGTTACTGTGTGCTCAATTTTAGGCAGCTCCATTATTTTTTACTAAATTTTAGATTATTATTTTCCTCAACCTCAATTTTCACATTAATTACCACAAAACTAGTTATCATTATCCTTACAGTGCTGCATTTAACTTTTTAATGGAACACTTTATTGTTCATATTTTCCTGTCCTGTTTCATCTCTCTTTGTTAACCTCATGTCCCATCCTGTTTATGTAATTAAAAATCATGTTTCAAAAAAAAAAAAAGGAAAAAGGTCTTGTTTCTTTCATATGTCGTTTTCCTTTTCAGTCCTAAATATGTAAAATCAAATATATTGATAAGACGGAACTATTGGTGTGCTCTGACATGTGCTATTAGCAGAAGGTTATTGAAAAGATTTCTTTCATTTCAGTTTATGGCAACCACATGTGTTTCACAGTAGAATTGTGCTCAGTAGGACCAGTCGGTGGGTGGTGTAGCCCATATGACGTGGCACTGCTAATCCAAAAAGTCATACTTTTCTGGTGGTTTGAATCCACCAACAGCTCCTTGGAAGAAAGGCAATTACAGTCTACAAAAAAAGAAAAGAAAAGAAAAAAAAACCCCACAAACCAACCCTGGGAGTGACTCAGCTCTAAGTTGGTTTCAGCAATGACTTTTAATTGATAGATTGAAAGGAACCCATAAGACCTTTTTTGAAGCGCCTCTTGCTAGATTTTCATTTAGTAGCCCAGCACTTAACTGTTCCATATAAGGACTCCATAACAGAAGCCACATGTGTCTTTAAAAGATAAACTACTCAGACAGATAGGCAGAGGTGACTGGTGTCTTCTTGCCACCCCAACTGATGGAAACCGGAGCTGCCTGATCTTGTATTTAATCCTATCCACTATCTATTAAAATTCACTAAAGCTTGCTAAGCCTCATTTCCTTGAAAACCTATCAGGTTTCAGTTTCATCAAAGTCAAGTGTATTTAATTAACGCAATCCAATTCATTGTGGAAGTGGTCAAGTTCTCTGAACAGTACTCAATAGAGCTACTGGTGTTTTTGTAGGAATTAAACATATGATATAATAGACAAAAGTAAGCGTGCTTTTTTACATGCCATTACTACCATCTCTTTTGCATACAATTGAATAAATTACCTTTTGTTATGAAACATTAATCCTCTTTGCTAAATGGAGTAATTCCCATCTCAGATTCAGCCTGCTAAGGACTGCTTTGGGAATCAAACTTTAGTGATCTTGTACTGGAATAATAAGGAGGAGACACAGCCCTTTTGAGAAGACTGCCTATTCTGTTATGCTGTATGAGGAGGAATGAGGCATCAGGATTGGTGGAACAATCATCAAGAACCTGCATTATGCAGATGACACAACCCTGCTTGCTGAAACTGAGGAGGACCTGAAGCGCTTGCTGCAGGTCAAGGACTGCAGCCTCCTATATGGATTGAAGCTCAACATAAAAAAAAAAATTCTCACCACTAGGCCAAATGGCAGCATCAGTATGGATGGTGAAGAGATTCAGATAGTTAACAGTTTTAGTTTACTTGGCTCCACAGTCAACACTCTTGGTAACAGCAGCCAGGAAATCAAGAGATGAATTTCATTGGAAAACTCAGCTGTGAAAGATCACTCAGGAGTATTGAAGAGCAACGATGTCAGGCTGGAGACTAAGGTACACCTGATCCAGGCTATAGTCTTAGCAATTACGTGCTGTACATCAAAGAGTTGGACAGTGAATAGGGATGATAGAAAGAGAATTGGTGCCTTTAAGCTGTGGTGCTGGAGAAGAATGTTGACTATACCATGCTAGGAGAATGAACAGGTTTTCCCCGGAGAAAGTGAAGCCAGAATGCTCCTTGGAGTCAAGGATTCTGAAGCTTTGTCTGACATACTTTGAGCATGTTGCAAGGAGGGGCTGACTGGTCCTTGGAGAGGAACATCCTGTTTGGCAGAGTGGAGGGGAGGCAAAGGAGAGGAAGACCTTCAATGAGATGGATCGATTCTGTGACGGGAGTGGTGGGAATGAATGTGTTTGAGATGGCTAGGTTGGGACAGGATAGAACAGTGTTTATAGCTCTTGTACATAGGGTTGCTATGAGTCGCAAGCGACTCGATGGGCACATAACAACAAGAACAACAAACAACCCTCTCTGAGGCATCTAAGTCCCTCCCCAGGTTACTCTTTCTGGTATTCTGGATTTCAAGAAGAGATCAAATATGTGGGCACAAAAAAGCATCCAGGAAAATCAGGTAGTTACAATCTAATTAGCCCAACAGGACACGGTCAACAGGAACTGAGTAAGGGATTGGTCTGTATACTCCAGTCCCCAGGCTTTAAGGCAAGGATAGTAAAACTTCATCTCACATGCATTAAGCATGTTGTCAGGAAGGACTAGTCCTGGAAAAAAGACGTCAAGCCAGAAAATGTGGGGATTTGAGAAAGATAAATGGATTGTTATAGTAACTATAACAATGGGCTCAAGCTTATCAGATGGTGAGGATGGCATAGAATAAGGAAAAGGTCAACTCTGTTGTTCATAGGTTGCTAAGGGTTGTAGTTGACTCACTGGCACCTAACAATCACAACAACCCCATAGGCATCAAAGACATAATCTGGGGAACATAACAAAAGGAATAATGTAATGGTACCAGGAGCAGCATCCACTTCCCAAGCAACATGCCTCTGGAAACTCTATGAACCTTGATAAATGTCGATAGTTGTAGAAGGGCTTTAGGCCTATTGTTCATAAGGTCCCTATGAATTGTGCTCAACTCAAAAGCAATCAACAACAACAATCTTCAATACGTGCTCCCACAAATATAGATTTCATAGTCACCTTACATGGTTCTCCCTGTTGCCAGCAAAGCAAAGTGTTTGTCAGTCCCCTATCTTTCACAGCACCCTAAAGGCTGCTCATTGTCATCCTGTGCACACTCCTACCTCATGATTACTATTGGTATCCGCTAGACTCTGATTTCATTCGTATATACCTACTGGGAGAGGAGGTAATAAGGCAATTATTGAAGAGGTTTTCCTAAACTGACAGACTCTGGATGAAAGAGTTTAGATGAAAAATATACAAATATCCCTTAACTACTAAAAACCCGCTCAACTGCACTCGTAATAAGAGAAATGCAAAATAAAACTATATCCAGATACCATTTCTCACCATCAGATTGCCAAGAATTCAAAAGCTTGACAACATTCTCTTAGCAAGGATGTGAGGAAATCAACATTCTCACACATCGCTGGTGAAGTGCAAATAAGTACAAATAGAGGGGGATTTGGCAATATCAAACAGAAATACATACATCTTAATCTTTTGACTCCATAATTGCATTTCTAGAAATTTGTCTTTTAGATCTACCTCCACAACTACCAAAAAAAACATATGTATATAGGTATTAGTGGAAGCATTATCTATAGAAGCAAAATATGAGAATAATCTAAATACCTATCTATAAAGTCTGGATAAGTAAACTACAGTTCATTCTTACCATGGAGTACTACAGAGCAATGACAGAATGGACATAATTTCTCTTCGCTGATGTTGTGATTTACTGAATACATTTCTAATTATTTTAGTTAAAAATCTTTCTTTTCACAGACAGTACTTATGTATTAGCTGTTGCTATCATTAGGTATTGTGAAGTTGACCACGATTCATAGAGACCCTATGAACAACAGACCAGAATGGTGCTCTATCCTGCTCAATCCTCATGATCTTCACGCTCAAGCCTATGTTATGTCAATCCGTCTCCTTGAAAGTCTTTGCCTCTTTCACTGACTCTTTACTTTTCCACGCTGTCTTTGTCCAAGGATAGGTATCTTAGTGGTAAGAAGCTGCGCAGCCAAATAATAACATACTGGGGGCGGGGAGGAGGGTAACCACCGCCATCAGCTTGATTCCAGTAGTGGGAAAAGTGGTCCCCTAGGTGTGTCTCATTCAGGCCATGATGTTTCTGATCACTTACTTGTATGCATATGAGAGTTGGACAATGAATAAGAATAACAGAAGAAGAACTGATGCCTCAGAACTGTGGTGTTGGAGAAGAGCACTGAACATTCCATGGATGGCCAAAAGAACAAACAAATAAGTCTTGGAGAGGGAACAGCCAGAAAGCTCTTTAGAGGCTTCGCCTCACATACTTTGGGCATGTTGCTAGGAGAGACTACTCCTTGGAGAGGGATATGATGCTTGGAAAGGTGGAGGGTCAGTGAAGGAGAGGAAGATCCTTGAACAGGTGGATTAATTCAGCGACAGCCACAGTGGGCTTTCATGTGCCAGGAAGTGTGAAGATAGCACAGGATAGGACAGTGTTCAGATCTGTTGTTCAGATCTGTCAGTTTTTGTCTTGTGGAAGTGGCTTTGCCTGTTGAAGTGTCTGATGACCTTAATAACTTAGATATGTTTATGTTTCCCTGTCTATTATCTACCCTTTTGGGTAAAATGTGTGTCAGATACTGCACTAAAGCTGAGCTTCTAAATTAAAACAGACTAAGAAGAAGGATTGGCCATTCACTTCTGAAATAACAGGACTTTGAGAACCTCATGAATAATAGAGCAAATTTAGACTATTAAATACAGCACTGGAGGCTGAGCCCTCACATTGGGAACCACAAAATGAGGAATAGTTACAACCAGCCACTAATAATTGACACATGGGTGGTACGAAGTATGAATGAAGGAAAATCGGACATTGTTAAAGCAGAAATGGAATGGATAACTATTGACATACTAGGCATTGCCAAGTCGAGATGGATTGGCCTGGGCCATTTTGAAACAGACAATCACATGTTCTATTACATCAGAATGAAAAAAATAAGAAAAAAATGAGGTTGCATTCAGAGTCAAAAGGACCATTTCTAGATCCATCCCAAAATGCAGTATTGTGAGTGACAGGATAATATCCATATGCACACAAGGAAGATCTGTTAATACCACTACCATTCAAATATATGAACCAACAACTAGAGCCAAAGAGGAGGAGATAGAAGATTCCTACCGATTTTTGCAGTTGAAAATTGACAGAATATGCATCCAAGATGCATTAATAATAATAGGTGACTGGAATGCAAGAGTGAAGATCAAGGAGGAAGGATCAGTAGTTGGAAAATACAGACTCAGTGACAGCACTGAGGCTGGAGATAGAAAGATAGAATTTTGTACAGTTAATGATTTATTCATTGTAAATACCTTTGTAAAAACACACATACACACACAAAAGGTGATAGACATTTGGACCTCACTTGATGGACAAGGAATGAGATTGATTACATTTGTCAAAAGAGTGTTGGAAGAAGCTCAAAATCAGATGAGAAAACTAGGTTGGGTGCTAACTGTGAAACAGTTCATCAACTACTCACGTGTAAATTCAAACTGAAGCTAAAGAAGATGGAAACAAATTCACAAGAACAAAAATATGACCTTGAGTCTATCCTATCTGAATTTAAAAAAAAAGCCATCTCAAGAATGGGTTTGAACACTAATATTTGAAGACCAGATGAACTGTGGGATGTAATCAAGACTGGAAGAATGCAAAACGTCATTACAGAGGAGGAAGAAAAGATCAAGATGCATGTCAGAAAAGACTTAATATTGCACTAGAAGGGAGCTCTGGTGGCCTAGTGGCAAGACGCTGCCTTGCAATCCCAGAGGTACACAGTTCAAATCCACCAGATGCTCTGCTGGAGAAGGAGGGGGCAATCTCCTCCTGTACGAGTCAGATCTGATTTGACGGTACACATAAAAATAATACAATAAAAGTAAAAAAAAAAACCAAAAAATATTGCACTGTTGTTGTTGTTATGTGCCGTCGAGTCGTTTCTGACTCATAGCGACCCTAAAATCCAAAACAAAGGGAAAGGATAAAGAAGTAAAAGAGTTGAACAGAATAATTCAGGAAGACAAAGTACTATAACAGAATGTGCAAAGAGTTGGAGTGAAAAAAATCAAAAGGGAAGAACTCAGCATTTCTGAAGCTGAAGGAAATGAAGAACAAAGTCAAGTATAGAGTTGTAATATTTTCAAATGCTATAGGCAAAATATTAAATAATCCAGGGAGCATAAAGACATGATGGAAAGAATACACAGAGTCACTGTACCAAAAAGAGTTGACTGACACAGAACAATTTCATGAATTAACATATGATCAAGAAGCAATGGTAATAAAGGAGGAAGTTTAAGCTATTTTGAAGGCCCCAAGAATTGATGGGATATCAACTGACATATTTCAACAAACAGATGCAGCCCTGGATGTGCTTATTAGGTTGTACTAAGAAATCTAGAGAACTGGCCTAGCCAACTTATTAGAAAAGATCCATATTATTCCCATTTCCAAAAGAAGGTAATCCAACAGAATGTGGAAATTATCAAGCAATAT